>NC_056741.1:1508145762-1508230933 GCF_019279795.1 Protopterus annectens
GTGTTCTCAGTCAACATTTAACTTTTTGTTATATCTCCAGCACTTATTCTGATTTATATTGAACATTTAAGCTATATTATAAGGAGTGAAATGAGCCCTATGGGCACATTTTCCACAAAAATATTTTCAAAGAAGTAGTGCCAGCTTTATTATGAGGATTCAAAATAATTAACCTCTCTTTATAATTTAAATTAGGGACAGAAAATTTAGCATGTGTCTAGATTAAATACTTTGTAAGATAACTGAATGTTTTAAATGTTTGAAGATGAGATTTATACACTGATGAAATGCTTTACTTTCTGAATGTAGAATGCAATGCATTTTTGACTAATAAAATTTCTAGCATGTTTTATAAAAATCCATTTTTCCTTATTTAAATTACGTTTAAGCTGTAAGTCTTCTAGTGATAAGATATTTGTATAATTCGTGCAGCTACTAGAAAACCATATTATTAGACCTTCTTTTATCAGTATTAATTTTACAGTAAACCCTAATGTATTATATAGGGGAAAAAGTAAAAACGCAGCACTTCACTTGACGATATTTAAAAATATAATTCTAATAAATGCTCAAAATATTATTTAAATATTTTGATTCTGTTGGAGTGTATATGTATTATAGTGGAGATAGGTATGATAATTGTCAATTTATTACTTGTTAAGCTGGGTTGTATTAAGCAAGGTGTTATTAAACAATTATCAATATTTTTCCTTATAGCATATGAATCCTCTATCCGGTATACTATAAATAAAGAATATATGGCATATATTTAAATATCAAATAAATCATTGCCTCTACTGCGCTAAGATCTTGGGCCATATTCTAAAAGAGGTGATTTGTCTGCCCTGATTCAAAAAGACCTACCCCCAGATTCTCAAAAGCTTGCACGGAGTGCAAGATTGGTGCAGGAGCTCGAGCAGGCAATATGTCTGCCGTGCAATCCAGGAACAGCCTGCAGGAGTGTGCACGAGCGTTCCTGCACTAATCTTGCACGGACTAAGCCCTGGTATGTAAATCACCCCATTTGCAGGTAAAATCCATGCAAATGAGGTGAATTTGCAATCCAGAAAGCTCGCAACAGTCCATGCAAGATTTCTGCAAAATCCAAAACGGAGCTATGACAGCTCCAAATAAAGGCTGCATATCATGTAGTAAGCATGCCAATGGCCAGGTATAAGGCAACTAGCATTGCAAACAGTGAACAAAATTAAAAAGTCAACTTTTATTTTTTAGTAGTCAATCTTGGCTGTTTAAGCATAGGGCAGCAGCGCACAAACAGGATCGGGGGGAAAATAATAAAATAAACCTAAAATAAGCATTCTAACTAAAATCAGTATTCTGCCATGCAAGCCATTGGCAGGCAGAAGACAACCTGGCCAGTGAGTAGTGGTTGCTAAGGGGGGAGGCTCAGTGTGAGACATGTAACTATGCATTAGCAGGCAATCCTATGCAAACGAGGGGAAGGATAATGAATCCCAGTTCTCCCCAGCATGTGAGTCAGATCCCAACAGTGTAAGAGTAGGAATAGCTTGGTGCAAGGCTAGGAGTTAGGTGACATCATGGGGGGTGTGTCAGGCATACTGTAAGTGGATTGGAGCCCTGTGGCTCGGGTTTGCTCCTAGCTCAGCACAGCTAAGCTAGGGGGTGTGTCTAAACCTGCCTAGCACTCTTTACAAAGCCTAAGCGGGTGTGCGTGCCGTGCACCGGGTTTTACAGGAAGAAAAATGAAGTTAAACCAGGAAATAGCAGTACTGTGCACATCTGAGTACTCTGTTTGCGCGGCGTACACACGGGGCTTAAACAGGGAGGCAATGGGAAGGGAAAACAGCAATAGGAAGGTAATCAAGGAGAACTAGCTTAGCTGGCAGGTGAAATGTATCAGATTCAGCCAATTACACAGGCAGCAGACCAGCCCAGCCCAGAACACTACTATAAACTAAGCAAACACCTTCCCTTCTGGTTTTTCCCAAACTCTAAACCACTGGTGTATACAAGCGGGGAAATTTTAACAAACAAACCTACAAAATAAGAAGGGCTGCAGCAGGCAACATAGAAAAACATGTGCAAGAGGCTGAGGGTGGTGAGGATGTGAATGCTGCTGAACAACCCACAGTGAGGAGATGGAGAAGAGTGTACAGACCCAGGGTAACCTACCAGGAGCTACATGAGCTGGAGATAGTGGAGCACTATAGGGTGGACAGAGACCTCCTACAACAAATTGTTGAGCTGTGCCAGCCACACCTGACACACCAAATTGACTGAGGGGAATCCATCCCAGTGGATACCAAGGTATGTGTAGGCCTAGGTATACTAGCCACGGGTGCCTCCCAAAGCACAACTG
This sequence comes from Protopterus annectens, assembly GCF_019279795.1. Lineage (NCBI taxonomy): Eukaryota > Metazoa > Chordata > Ceratodontiformes > Protopteridae > Protopterus > Protopterus annectens. The sequence goes on from NC_056741.1 coordinate 1,508,148,104, forward strand.
GGTATCCCCAGATCATGTGGATCTCACAGGCATCAGCATCCAGAGTATTCCACCAGTTCCTGGATGCCATGTCAGCACATGTCAGTGAGCACATATATTTCCTCAAGACCCATGAGGTGTTGACCAGCAATATGCATCACTTCCACCAAATAGCAGAATACCCTGGGGTAGTGGGTGCTATAGACTGCATGCACATACACATCAAAGCACCATCCAGTGAGCATGGTTGGGCCTACATAAACTGCAGGGGCATCCCTCCATCAACTGTCAGGTCGTATGTGATGCCCAGGACATTATAATGAATGTGTGTGCTGGCTGCCCATGAAGTTATGAATATTCCAACGTATGGCATCTGACGCAGCTGTACCAGAGATTTGCCACTGGGGACATCCTCTACAGTCATCTAGTGGGGGATGCTGGGAACACACTGGAGCCATGGCTGATGACACCCATCAGAAATGCACACACACCTGAACAACAATGCTATAACGAGGCACATGCACAGGCCAGACATATAATATAGCATGTGTTTGGGATGCTCAGGTCATGGTTCCAGTGTCTGGACACATCCGGTGGAGCTTTGCAGTATCCACCAGCTACATGGACCCAAATTGTTATGGCATGTGCTATGCTACACAATATGATCCTGCAGAAACAGCTGCAGAGGAAACAGCATGTGGCAGGAACACACTGCCCCCACCAATGCCAAGGTCTGCACAGGCACAGAGTGACCCGGAGGAGGAACAACCTGAGTCTGCCCCAGTAGGCAGATGGAGGCATGCCCATTATGCCATGGCTGTGGCAAAGAGGCAATGCATAGCACATGCACTGACACAGTAGGGACCCAGGGAATTACACCTCTCTCTGACTCACACATACAGTAAAAGGGATGCCAAAAACAACACTACCTGTGCTCAACCATGCATAGGGAGTGTACTATGTGCATCTGACATAGTCAGCCCTCCATCACCATCTGCAAGTCTGACACACCCTCAAGGTAAGTAATCAACCTACCAATTGCCAAATGGAGTAGAATGTGTTGTTACCTGTAGCTATGGTATGGATGTGAGCATGCAAGGGAATTGGATGGCTGAATATTATGGCAGCAGACAGTAGACATCCATAGTGGCACCATGACATCTGTAACACATACTGGAGTCACCATAGTAGCCAGTACTACACAGAGTGACAAAACCCACTGCATAAAATGTGCTGAGCAACATGTGTGTCCATATGACCAACACATACCAGTCAGGACAGTTCACATACCCAACAACAGTCTCAGCCAGCAGGACAGGTGTAGACAAACCTAAACAGAGCCTGTGACATGGCCCCTGAATGATGGCTATGGTTAACCTCCCCCCCAGGCCTATACAGACAGACCACAGCAGGGTAAGCAGCGGGACGATAGTTCTGAAGGGTAGGAAGTCAGACAATAATATGTAGGGCAACCAGAGCCACAATCTGTAGTACACTTGTATGCCTCTAGTCAACATGATAGTTAGCAATACAGAACAAAATGGAGTACATGACATACCAGTACAGTCATAGCAAATGTGTACAAGTGTCACTTGTGCCCCCCACATCCTACATAGTAATGTAATAACAGTCAGGTGTGCCCCCAACCCTATGTAGAAATGTAGAAATAGTCAGGTGTGCCCCCTCCCCCCATCATACATAGCAATGTAATAACAGTCAGGTGTGCCCCCTCAATCCTGTGTAGAAATGTATTAATAGTCAGGTGTGCCCATCCTACATAGTAATGTAATACCAGTCAGGTGTGCACCCCCACTCCTGTGTAGAAATGTAGATACAGTCAGGTGTGCCCCCCCTGCCATGCAGAAATGTAGTAACAGTCAAAGCCAAATAATCGATGGATATTCAGTAGAGACAGAATGCTACCTGTCAGTGTACAACACAAAGGTCAGCACTGCAGCACAAACTACCTGGACACAATCCACACATTCATTACAAATGGCCATATTGGGCATGCTCACACACTTAAACACATGAAGGTCATGTATGCAAACACCAGTGGACCAGACATATCTGGCAGTTGTTAGTGCAGACACTCATCAGTATGCACCACTCATGCCTTGCACACACAGTGGATAGAAATACAGACATATACATCAGGACAACACACTATAATAAGCTAAAGGTAGACATACATAGATGTGTGGAAGAGGGTGACTGTGACAAGGAGCCATCCAGGCATGTCCCACCCAGCACACAGCCAAGGGGCCCCAAACACATGAGGTGCAGATGTCACTCACTGCAGATACTAGCCACCAGTATCTGTCAGCATTACAGACTATGTGGTGCATGTGCCAGCTGTGCAAGATGACTGTATACACGTACCTGTGACATATGACCCAGTGTGTGCCCGTATGTGGCGTGTCAACCCCTAGATGAATGGGTTATGGCCCATGCACACACACACACACTGCCCTTCCCATAGTCCTACTATGACAAGCCTGCTGAGGTCATCCAATGTGAAATACACCTTTGGGAAATTTGTAGCCCTGTAATCTCCATGGTGTGTCCCATAACTGCGTACTGCTCAGGGGTGGCTCGTGGCATCGGACTGCTGGACTGCAGCCCCCTCAGCTAAAAAGTAAAGTGTGAGAAAAAATGTAAAAAAAAAAATAATAATACCTTTTTTTTGTTTAAAACAAACTTCGAGTCCGCAACTCGGAAGAACGCGCATGCGCACTTTAACCGCCTCAGGCTGCAGCGGTTTTAAACAGCTTTTTTTTTTGTTTTCATTGCAGCCCGGAGGAGTAATTAATGTATCATTGTGATGCCCAGAAGTCTATGCGGTTCCAAACCGCATAGAATTGAAGGCTCGACTCGGCGTCCGCAGGCACATCATGACGTGCTTGCTGGACTAAATGCTGCTGATTGGTTGTCGCTCTCTTCCCGGGCTTTATGTGCTGGGAAAAGAGCGAGAATCAATCAGTCAGTTGTGGGCTTGTGGAATGTGGATTGATTCGTTACTGTGATTAAGCAAGGAGTCCGATTTTATTAATAATTTAATTTGGTATTGGATTTTTTAATTTTTTTTTTATTTGGGTGGTAATATCTGTGCTGTGCAGCCTGTGCTAGCCTAGCCTGAAGGAAGAACAGAAGAAGAAAGAAGAAGAAAGAAAAGAAGTTAGAAGAACAGAGTGAAGGTGATGCAGAAGTAAAGTAAGTATTGTAGCTCATGATTCACTTTTCCAACTGTTTGATTGATTGGTCCATTGCAAACTGTACCTTCAGCTGTTTGTTGCCCTCCTGTCCCTATATCCCACGTAAAATTTTTCAGAGATGTTCAGTACAGTTATGTCTTCTTCCATGTGTATAGAAGAAGACTTGGGTGATTAATGTTCACATTTATAGACATGGAATTTTTTTTTTTTGCATATGCACATTACTGCCTTGTGTACTGGAAGTGAAACAGTTTAGTATGACTAGCAATGTTTTCATGTAGCTCATGTCAGATGTAGGTGATCGAGGAATACAAATGCTAAGGCGATTAGATAGATGTATTAACAGATATGATAATTGTTTTGGTTATATAGTTAGAGTGGATGACTTGACATTTGTTACACTGATGTGTTGGGATTATTGATATAATGTTGGAGGATTTATGTCTGTACCAAAAAAGCAAATTACATATATTTTGAATCTAGTAATTATTTTATAACTGCTAAGTATGATTTGTTTGTAAATAATTTTACATGTCATCTTTAGAATTTAAAATGTCTATATTATTTTCAAGTTTGAAAATAAAACAAATGTTAAAATAGCTTTGTCTCTATATTTTTGGATGCATGTTGTGTGTAACATATTTTGTATTGTGTGATTCTACTGAGATTTTATTTAAATTAAATCAAAGAAACTGTAAATTGGAGTCTCACCCCCTCCTAACTGAAGTAACTGGTTCACTGTCACCCAAGACCCAACTGTTCCTACTTCACTATTGTGTAGCACTAAGACCTACTACTATTCTATTATCTTTCTGAGTTTATAAGAGCAATATTTAAAAATTGTCCTTATTTTGGGCCTTCGTCCCACTTCTATGTATGGCTTTGTCCAGATTTCTTGCTCTCAGGTTGAGAGGTATGATTGTCAGAGCCATCACCATCAGCCAGAGACATTTCAAATTGTGACATACTTGTTGCACCCCACTCCCCCATGTAGTGACTCTGGATGTGTCCAAGCAAGGGAAGGAGCAGTTATGCAGTGTAAATGTGCAGAGTACCCCCCCCCCCCATCCAAAGTAGGCACAAGTACTGCAGTGGCTTTTCATCTGTCCTTGATTTTGCAGAATGTTCTGGTTTTCTGTCATATTTTTATACTGTTGATTTATGCTTCTTATTATTCAGAAAATGCATGGTGTCACAGTGCCCTGTTGCTCTGTGTTTAAGTAGCAATGCTTTAATGACCATCAGGTAAGCTTGTCTGAGATTGTAAGATGCAAGTAACCTTTAATAAACATACTGTTAAATAATTACCAACACTGAAAGCCTTTTGTTGTTGCCATGGAGAATATTTACATAACTAGATAATGTACAAGCCTTAGGTATTGAAATGCATATGACAGTATTTGTAATAAAGGACAGGATTACAGTATTTTCGAAAGCTCATTACATTTGTTGGAGATTTGCAGTCATCTTTGCAGGCTTTACCCGTAAACTAAAAGAATGCCAATCATGTGTGGTCCATAACCTGTACAGTAATCCTTTAAGTTGTTTGCTTTTCATTTTTTACTTTGATCATGTTTTCCTCATGAAACAAGTAGATAGTTGTTGTCAGGCAGCAGATCTTTTTTGGATAAGAAACATTTTTACAAGTGGGGGTATCACAGAGATTGCTACTTTCAGCATCTTACTTGGTACTTTTATAAAGCTGAATATAAATTATAATTAGAACTGTAGTGCAAGGAGAAGCTTGTTTTTTTATACTTGATTTTGACTGGTATTCCAGTAATGTATTTAAGAAGTAATTTATTTTTTCATGCCTCACAACATTTTTGTTTCCATCTAGATATTAAGTAAGCTCTCATGTAGCCAATGCATTGAAATATTTTTATTCTTCTACACTTCATTTTGTCTTGATTGGACTCTCATAATGACGGTTTGGCACCCAGGGCAGTGTATTTAGTTTTTGTGGTTTGCTACTACAGGTGTGGGTGTGTGTGTGTGTGTGTGTGTGTGTGTGTGTGTGTGTGTGTGTGTGTGTGTGTGTGTGTGTGTGTGTGGTAGGGAATACCTCAGGCTTGAAACCTGTACCTTGTATGCAGATATTAAAGACCTGAATTCCCTACCCATCAACATTTATAAAAAAAAAAATTGCAGATTTTTGCCTCATATTTGATCTGATCTGTTCCTCATAATATCTGTGGTTTGTAAATGTTGCAATGCTTGATATTTGATGGTGCAGTGGTAGCATTGTTGCCTCACAGCTGCTGGTTCTCAGGTTTGATTCTTTGCTGGGGTGCCTTCTTTGTGGGGTCTCTATCTTCTCCCTGTGTTTGTGTGGGTTTACTTTTGTGTTCTCCCATGTTACAAAGACATGTCTGCATTATTTCTTCCTGGGCCTCTGCTGAAATTTTTTTTGTTCCAAGTCAGACTGTCCTGATTAACAAATGTTAAATAAAATTGACAGGCATTTGAATTTCAGACTTCAGGTTTCTGAATATTTAATTCCTTGCATATTTGATGGTGCAGTGGTAGTATTGCTGCCTCACAGCTATAGGTTTTCTGGTTTGATTCTTGGCTGGGGTGCCTTCTGTGTGGAGTCTGCATCTCCTCTTTGTGTTTGTGTGGATTTGCTCTGGTACCCTGTCATTTTACAAAGATGTGTCTGCAGTATTTCTCCCTGGGTCTCTGCTGAAAATTGTTTTTGTTCTGTCAGCAGTAAAATTGACAGGCATTTGAATTTCAGACTTCATGTTCTTCAGAAAATACAAAGTAACACAACTGTAACACAACCTTTTATTCTAGCAATTTTCTAAGTTTATAAGATGAATATTTGAAATTTGTTCCTATTTTTGGGACTGTATTCCCCCATTATTGGCTTTGTCCAGGTGATTTGTGCTAAGATTGACAGCTATGGCAAGAACTGAATTCACTGAATATGTTTGAGGGCTGTATTCCCTCATTACTGGGTTTGTCCAGGTGGTTTGTACTAAGAGGTTGACAGCTATGGTGAGAACTGAATTCACTAAATGATAGCCATTTAATTTTCAGTCTTCCTCTCTTTTACAAAGCAGCTGATTTGGCGTAGTGGTATGTTGCTCTGACTGTTTTGCACAGGGACCTTGGCAGTAAAATGTATGGTGGTAACGCAGCATTTCTCTTTCACAAAGCAGCTGATTTGGCGTAGTGGTATGTTGCTCTGACTGTTTTGCACAGGGACCTTGGCAGTAAAATGTATAGTGGTAACACAGCATTTTATTCTAGTAACTTTCCAAGATTATACAATCAATGTTTAATGTGTCCCTGTTTTTTGGGCTTTTAACCCCCCTCCCCAAATACAGTTTGGCTTTTTGCAGTTTTCTTGTGCTGAGAAGTTGAGATGCAGTTGAGTATTGAGTAGATTTTACAAGAAGCTGAGAGCTGCAGGGGAACAGAAGTTTAGTGTTGCTTAAGTGAAGTCAGTTTTCCTTGTCACTAGCACAACAGGTTGTGCACTTGCTTTTGATGCAGAAGGCTGTGGGTTCTACTCCTACAAGGGGTGGATGCTGCCGTACTGAGAATGTTCTCCTTGGTGAAGATACTAACTATGAGTCTGTTATCAGTTTGCCATCCATTTCCTCTTGCAATATTACTAGCTTATCATTTTTTTAATGTAATATACGCAATTTATTCCTGAGGGGCAACATACGCTTTATTTTTCAATGAAACCATGAAATATAAAGGTGTTTGCTAGCAGCAACCTCTTCATTAGTTACAGATTTCTTTAATGTGGAATTATTTAGATGACTTTTACTTCTTCAGAGATTGTGCATATAATAATGATAATGGAATGTAGAATTGTGCATATTTACTGATAATGGACTGTAGAATTGTGCATATTTACTGATAATGGTGGAATGTAGAATTGTGCATATTTACTGATAATGGTGGACTGTGGAAGTCTGAGTAAACTTTTGTGATAAATGTTCTGAACTGGGCAGTTTTGCCATTATGGGTGCATGCGTTTTGTTTCATTGCTTACTGGAAAAATGTTCAAAACAAATTTAAAATGCCCTCTAACAACTGTACTGTATTGTACAAGGAATATAATTTAGTACAATGAGGAAGGTGTATCAAAGAGCACATGTATGTTTCATATGTAAGGGGCCTATGATTTGAAAACAGCCCAAAATTAATCTTTATCTGCCACTGGCAAAATGTATTTTCTTTGAATGTGGGTTTCAATGAATGTGAGTTTCAAGGGCTAAGTTTTCATTGTGAGACTACATTGCTTTGTTTAGCAGATGACTTAGTGTTTGTGCTGTAAAATACAAAATTAAACTTTCAAATGAAGTCCAACTCATCATAGAAGTAAAGCAGTATGCACATTAGTGTTTATGGTAAATGGAGTGAAATAGCCAAGTAATGGCTCATTGGAATGGCTGCAGAGGCTCCATTCAACCATGATTTTGTCAGGGGGGAAGGGCAATAAACTCAGACAGGCCCAGCTGAACTAAACCTCCCAAATTTCCAGATTTTCAAAGAATAAATAGATTTTTGCTTCTTATTTTTGGTTTGTTCTTCATAAAATTTGTAGTTTTCTGGCAAATCATTTAGGAATTAAGTCACTAAATGATACACTGAGTTTCAGACTTCATAACCTTCAGAAAAATACATGCTAAAGTAAGAACTGTTATTCTATCAACTGTCTCAATTTATACAAGAGCAATTTTTAGTACTGTTTATATGTTCCCCCAATATATTTGGCCTTGTTCAGATTTACTGCATTAACAGGTTGAGAGGTACATGCAAATAAATTGCTTTATAGAATTAGGCATAGCCAACCTCTCAACTGTCCCTGATTTTTGGCTCAAAATGTTGCTCTTCCCCCTAATAATCCCTCCGCAAAATAGCAATTTTGGAAGAAAACATGGAGGGTTTACAATTAATAAATAACTGTAATAATCAAAGTTATAGATTACTTGAAATGCATGTAGATTCTTTTATTTTGTCAGCTGCTCAAGTTAGCAGTACTAATATTAAAGTGTCCCTTCTTTGACAGGTTCCCAGCTGTATTGTGTGGCTATTTTATATTTTTGCATCACATTGTTGGTCCATTTTTCATAAAATTGTGTTTTTTGGCAAATTAGTGACAAATCACTAAAGACTGAAGTTAGAAAATAATGACAGACATTTGAGTTTCAGATTTTATACCCTTCAGAAAATTCATACCAATGCAAGACCTATTGTATTATCTTTCTAAGTTTATTAATATTTAAAATGTTTCCTTATTTTTGGACCTTTGTCCCACTTCTGTGTATGGCTTTGTCCAGATTTCTTGCTCTGAGGTTGAGAGGTATGACAAATGTGTCAGGGCCATCACAGTCAGCCAGAGACATTTCAAATTGTGACATACTTGTTGCACCCCACTCCCCCATGTAGTGACTCTGGATGTGTCCAAGCAAGGCAAGGAGTAGTTATGCAGTGTAAATGTGCAGTGCCCCCCCCCCCCATCCAAGGTAGACACAAGTACTACAGTGGCTTTTCATCTGTCCTTGATTTTGCAGAATGGTCTGATTTCTGTCATATTTTTGTACTGTTGATTTATGCTTATTACTCAGATTTATGCTTATTTCTCAGAAAGTGCCTGTTGCTCTGTGTTTAAGTAGCAATGCTTTAATGACCATAAGGTAAGCTTGTCTGTGATCATGAGATGCAAGTAAGCTTTAATAAGCATACTGTTAAAGAATTGCCAACATCGAAAGTCTTTCTGTTGTTGCCATGCAGAGAATACTTGACTAGATAATGTATAAGCCTTGGGTATTAAAGGACAGAATTCCATTATTTTAAAAAGCTTATTACACTTGTTGGAGACTTCCAGTCATCTCTACAGACTTTACCCGTAAACTAAACAGAATGCCAATCATGTGTGGTCCATAACCTGTACAGTAATCCTTTAAGCAATGTATCTTGAGCTTGTTTCTTGTTTGCTTTTCATTTTTTACTTTGATCATGTTTTCCCCATGAAACAAGTAGATAGTTGTCAGGCAGCAGGTCTTTTTTGGATAAGAAACATTTTTACAAGTGCGGGCATCATAGAGATTTCTACTTTCAGCATGTTACTTGATACTTTAATAAAGCTCAATATAAATTATAATTAGAACTGCAGTGCAAGGAGAAGTGGTATGAGTTGAGTGCTTCTGGTTTTTCTTACACTTGATTTTGACTGGCATTCCAGTAATGTATTTAAAAAGTAATTTATTTTTTAATGCCTCACAACCTTTTGTTTCCATCTAGATATTAAGTAAGCTGTCATGCAGCCAATGCATTGAAATATTTTTATTCTTCTACACTTATTTTTGTCTTGATTGGACTCTCATAATGATGGTTTGCCACCCAGGGCAGCGTATTTAATTAAAGTTAGTTTTTGGGGTTTTGAGCATAGCTCCTCCCCTTTCTAGTTGACCCCACCTATTCAGCTGTCTCCTGCAGCCCCCCTTTGATTTGAAGTCACCAGCCGCCACTACTACTGCTGTAGTGTGATAAACTTGTTTGGTAGTTCTAACCCCATATTTGGCAACTGTGTGTTTGTGTGCATGTCTGACTGTGTAGAGAGCAATGCTTTTTAGGGTACTCACACTCCTTACAATTCATATACTCAACTTTGGCAAGGCTGCTGATGCCACCCACCTAGAAATACACCTCTAGGAATGTTGTAGCCCACTAATCTCTGTAGCATGTCCTGTAACTTCGTATTGCTGTAGTGTGATAAAGTAGTTAGGTAGGTGTTCTAATCCCAGACATGGCAAGTGTGTGTGTGCCTGCCTCTGTAGAGAGCAATGCTTTTGATGGTACTCACACTCCTTACAATTCATATATTCAACTTTGGCAAGGCTGCTGATGTCACCCACCTAGAAATACACCTCTGGGAAGACTGTAGCTCAGTAATCTCTGTAGCGCTTGCTATAACTGCATCCTGCTGTAGTGTGATTTAGAACTGTGGTAGGGTTCCATCCCCACCCATGGAATTTCTGGATGTTTTGTGTGTGTGTTTCAATGTCTGTGTAGGGAGCAATGCATTATAGGCAAGTCACACTCAGTACATTTCAAATGGCCTACTTTAGCAATCCTGCTGATGTTATTCATTTTGAAATATACATTTGGAGAAGGCGTTCTCCAGTTATCCCCGTTGTGCGCCCTATAACAGCTCCATGCTGTAGTGTGATATAGACCTCTGTCAGGGATTCTATACCCACCCACCCATATCAGTTGTGGATGTTTTGCGTGTGTCACTGTCTGTGTAGGGAGCAATGCATTTTAGGCTAGTCACACTCACTACAATTCAAATGGCCTACTTTGGCAATCCTGCTGATGTCATCCAATGTGATATACACCTTTGGGGAAGGAGTACTCCAGTAGTCTCCATGGCACGTAGTATAACTGCGTAGTGCTCTAGTGTAATAAACTAGTTAGGTAGGGGTTCTACTCCCAGACATGACAGGTGTGTGTGTGTTTATAACTCATATCCTGTATGGAGGTGGTTGTGAGTGTGCGACACCTATGGCCAATGTGGAGCGGGTTTTGCATATTTCTTATATGGTGGGTCTACTATATATCACAATGTCCACCATACAGGGATAACAGATGTGAAATAGCTGAGAGGCTGGGGTGCAAAACCATACCCATACATGTGACATCAAGGCCAGGCAATCACAGTTAGCAACCCCAGTATTACCCAGAGCACACTCCCAACCCATGTCTCATACATACACACATGCCTAGGCAACAGCCAATATATGGGTAGTACACTGCATATTGGCCACAGATAGTGACTATGGGGTGATAGCTGTGGGCTACAGATGGCATGGCACCCTGCCCATCTGCCCAATATGCACATACATGCAGACAGTGCACCTTCCCCATGTTCCCCAATGGACACCTGCAACACCTGTGGTGCCTTCACATGTGACCCACAAAGGACATACCATGCCTAACAACATGCCCTGTATTGACAGATGCCACTGACACCAGGGAATGCCATTACCATGCTATCAATGTAGGTGCAGGGTAAACCTGCTGTCATTTACCAGTTCCCACCACAGGTGGGCGAGATTGGCACATCTGATGATAATCTGTGTTCACAACATGGGCCAGACACCCCAGGTACAGTTCCACATGTCACTGTACATGCATGTGGGAGGTGTGCACATCCCAGACACCATCCAGGACATGGACTAAGGAACACATACATGGCAAGAAATGCACAGCATTGGACACACAAAATAGTCACCCAGGTGACTGGAAGGGGGATACATTACTCACCTGTCTGGGCAAATGCAGACACTACAGCCCTGAGCCACAATGCAGACCATTGTCATGTGGCCTGATGCCAAGGTATACCCATTGACTAGCCTTATACAGCCATCTGGCACAGTCGACCACCACACACCCATGCAGACATGCACCCATACATGTCAGTACTGGCACCTTGTGTGTTTGTGTGTGTTGTATGGTGCATATGTTGACATCCACACTCCATATAACCCCCGTTGGCATACTGAAGCATGCTGTCTGATGTCAGACACCTCGCCCTACCCATTGTCCATACAACTTCCGTATGACCCATGTGGTGCTTGTGATACCTGCACAGTGATGTGTTGTGGCAATTCTACTACTGATGAGTTGTAATCCTGGCCCTGCCACGTGTTTCAATGTGAGTGCAACCCTGTGAGAGTGTGGTTGTGTTGACATTGCCACAGGCTCATGCAGACAGGCACGTGTACGTCACCTACCGTATAGCTACCGTATCCCTGTTGCAGATGTCACTCACCATCACATATATGTTCTGAGGGCTCCATGACAGGTAACCCATGTGGCACATCCAGTAGCTGCATAGAACTGTGATAGCACACCATAGTCGTTAGAGGTTTGATACCCTGTGCTTAGGTTTCACTCTCTCACCCCTCCCTGACTTGTCTTTGCCTCTGTCTGCCTCTCCCACTCCCTCTCTGGTGGATGTGTAGACTTACACCTGCTTTGCTTAGGCAGCAGCATGTGTATTTTAAGTGATGCTCATGATCAGCTGATGGCCTCTGCATGAATTGCAGCCCTCCCCTAGCTGACTGCATGTGGAACAGCTGTGGTAACATTCCCATAGCCAATTGCATGGAAACACACTCCAATATCTAGGTACATCATGTTGGTGTTGGCCCTTTTCATTCACTGTGAGCAGGAACTAGATCTGTTGTTTGGCAAACAGCATCTCAGATGGATTGGGGATTTACCTCCAACAACATACACTGTGGAAACAGGGCAACACACAGTAGGGGTATGTGCTTGACCTGACTACAGACTGTAAGTGCTGCTATACTGCATTTGGAGTAATGTTGGTTTAACAGTGTGTGTGTGGATATGGCTGTCCTACCTGTCACAATATCTGCCATGTCAGTTCTATGTTTATGAGGAATCTCCATCTGCAGGGTCATCTGCAGACTGAGCAGTGTGTTGTGCCTTTGGTTTCATGTGTTACCCATGGAGTTTCTATCTGTGGACTGCAGAAGTTAATGTGAGGATTGCAGTCTGTAGATGGTGAAAGCCATGACAGTTACAGCTACATATCCCTCATAGGACATATGTTGCAACAAACCCTGTTACAACAGTAAATGTATGAGGTTATCACAGCAACATGTCAATATTGGCCCTGTATATGTGCTTCCAGCCACAACTCTGTCAACCTGTGTACATATGTCATGCATGAAGAGGTGCATATGTGCTGTTCACCATAATGAGTGTCATCATCTCTGAGAACAAGTCAGGGAGATATCAGACTACTACACGTTATGTACAGTAGGGGTTATATTTGATGACATAACCTGGACATACTGTGGTTGTTTGTACAGTACTGAGGTCTGTGTACTTATGGTGAATGTCGACAGTGTGTGTCTTGTTAATATGTACCTTGGCCTGTGTACAGACTGTGGTAGTTGTCAACGTCCTACGTCCTGTCCTATCTGATGTTACATGCTGTTCAACTGTATGTTACCATATTGGCTTACATCTTTGTAGGACCATGCACACACATGTCCCATACCACAGTCAGCCGTCAGACTAAATTGTGTAGTGGCCCAGTATATGTAGGGTTAGTGTGTGAGTGGCACATATGAGGATGGTGTTGAACAGATAGTCCATATACTGTAATATTATGCTAGCTTGCCATATGTGGCTGTGGCTGTGTTCTCATTGGTTGTGGTTATGCACTTTCACATAAGTGTATCTTACCCTGTGTTGTGACATTCCTGTACAGCCTGCTATATATGCAGGTACATGTGCATTCCCCCATAGGAGATTTAGGTCAGTGTTGAGCCAGTCTGCCTGTAGCCTGCACAGTGCATTGTTACATGCCTAGCAGCTTAGTGTACTTACCCAGTGAGATGTCATGTGCAAATACTTGCCAGATGTACTGCTGCCAGGCCTCACTTAACAGTCATGTATGTCAGACAGAGCAGTGGGATGCTGTACAGCTGTATGTCAATATCTAGTGGGTAGAATGTGGCCATGGCACCCCTGTACCAGCGGTTATTACGTGACAGGCCAGACAAGGGTGTGTGAATGCATATCCTATGGTGGCATATGTATACCAGTTGTTATGTGTTATACCCATCTACATGAATGTTAAAATCCATATTGTCAGGAATGGTACACATATTTTTCACTAAGGGGTTCTGTGTATACCTCTGGACTGTACAGAGTGTGTCAGAATGTCCACACATATTGGCCAATATCTCTGCTGCAGTCAACAGGGGCAGTATGTGCTAGCAGCGGCACTTTACTATGATGTCCTTAGGATGTCTGCCAGTAGCCAATGGCACACATGTGGAAAGCAGATGTGACCTCCCACATACACCATGTCTGTGAAGACAATCCCAGTTACAGTAGCAATAGTATATAGAACTGTAATAGTACACAAATAAAAGTTTTCCATCCCTGCAAACCTGTGTGTGGTGTTTTTTTCCTATGACCTCTCTGTGGGTATATGCTGCAGGCAATGATTGCCATTTGTATGGGTGGCCCATACAGTGTCCAGTTGTTCAGGTATGAACTGTAGACATAGTGGCTGTTCCATATTTTGTGCACCTTCTACATATGTATCTTACTGTACATATCTCTGCGTTTGCATGTCTAGTCACATGTATATCTATATATATGTCATTTTATATATATATATATATATATATATATATATATATATATATATATATATATATATAAGTATATCTGTATCTGCAGATATGTGTCTGTGTATCTGTATCCTGGGGATGTTGACAGCTTCCACATTTTATAATTCCTATGGGAGCCGGACTGTACTGCATGGTATGTTACCAATACCAGCCTGACATCATACAGGTGGGATGTAGTACTATTAACATCTTGTGCCCATGTCATGTCAGGTCCTTGTTATAGGATCTGCAACACCTGGTAGTGTATTGCAGGCCGGATGTGTTTGGCTGGGGGGTATGCCTATTTGTAAATGACGTATATTGTTTGGGACCTCTCAACCCCATTACCGGTGCATGTGGACATATTTCATTTTGTTAATCTACCATTGCTATCTACAGATGTATGGCCACATATACCTATGTAGATATATATATATATATATATATATATATATATATATATATATATATATATATACAGTCAAAACTATGTATTCCTTCATCTCTTCACTAACTTTACTTCTTCTTATCTTGTACCTTCTATCAAGATACGAACACCAAACACTCTTAGGAATTCCCTTTCCCAAGGCTCACACTGCCACACATACACACTTTCCCCCTAACACAATAGTACCCTCTCCACCCTGCAAAACACTAGGTCTCTATAAAACTCATCTAACCCTTCACTACCCTAGCTCAACCAAAAATAAATCTCACCTCAAATTACTATGCAAACTCCATAGATTCCTAGAGCACCTAAAACAATGTATTACCCAACATGGTGACATTCACCCGAATCCAGGCCCTACCACCAATTGTGATTCTGTCACCTCAACATTACCCCAAGCTCCTATTAACTCCCTCCTCATCTTTCACCTTAACCTGAGAAGCATAAACAATAAAGTACATAGCTTACATGCTATGATAGCCACACATTCCCCAGATATCTTGTGCCTATCTGAAACATGGCTCAAACCTGCCACAAAGGATGAAGAAATTCTCCCACCTGGCTATAATATCTTAAGGATGGATCGAATAACCAAAAGGGGCGGAGGAATAGCTGTAATGTTTAAGAACAGATTTAACATCATTAGGAACCCACTGCATCCTCCCCAGGTCTCTAACACAGAAATTATTGCACTAAAGATTTGCATTAACACCCAAAAATGCATCAATCTTGTTGTAATCTATATTCCACCAGGGAAGAACCTTGAAAACCTAGAGCAAACTTTAAGTTGGTTAGCCACCAACTACCCTCAAGAAACTATAGTACTGGGGGATTTCAATATTGACTGGTCCCACTGCTCCGCCAAGTCAAATCCCCACCCAATCAATCTATATGGCTTCTCCCAAAATATTACATCTCCAACTAGAATTGGTAATACCCAGCAAAAAGAGAGCACAATTGACTGGATTCTCACCAATAAAGATCCGAACAACTATACCACTGGTACCCTCCCTAATGACCTTAGTGACCACCTTGTCACTTACATTTTAAAACACAAACTTTCTTGTACCAACCCGCCCTTATACAAACTTGTTAGAAATAGAAAAAAGTTTAACCCAGAACTATTCCTTGCGGAACTAAAATCCTGCAATTGGTCTATCCTAAATACTCTACCCCTAGCCGAGAGCGTGTCATACTTCAATGACACATTCTTAAACATTCTCAACTCTCATACCCCAAACCGACAAATTAGAACCAAAGACCGCATAGCTCCCTGGTTAACAAGAGAAACCAAAACAAAAATTAAACTCCGCGACCAGGCTTGGCACAAATGGAGAGATACCAAAACTCCCCTAGACCGTACTTTATTTCAACAACTAAGAAACTCTACGAAATCATACATAACTCGTGACAAAAAACAGTATTTCTATCACCTCCAGGACAAACACCAGACTAACCCAAAAAAGTTCTGGGCTGGTTTTAATAACCTCCTCCATCCTGGTAAATCAACTACCCCAACCCCTGAGAATCTCACTGGTCAAGCACCAGAAGTGGTAGCAAACACCTTTAACACTTTTTTTACTGAGACCATCCAGTCCTTAGCCAATCATCTACCTACCTCTTCCCCCTCCTTAACTCTTCCTGATGACACACCTCCTCTCTCCTTTAACTTACAACCAGTTTCTACCTCCTATATTCATACCCTATTAAAAAAACTGAAACCGTCCACCCTAGCGTCCGATCGCCTCCCAGCGGAATACCTACAAATATCGTCTGATGTCATTGCCTATCCTATATCAATCCTGATCAATAGATCTATAACTGAGGCTACCATCCCCCCCATTTGGAAAATTTCATACATCATTCCACTTCATAAGGGAGGTTCCTCCACAGAAATATCTAACTATAGACCCATTGCAATATTGTCTCCGATACCTAAAATAATGGAACGGTGTGTTCACAAACAACTCCTACACTACCTCACCCTCAATAATCTCCTGTCTATAACCCAGCATGGCTTCCACCCCCACCATAGTACAACCACTGCCCTCCTCTCCTTTGTCGACTCAGTCAATAGTAACCGTAACAAAAAACTAACATCCTCTGCTCTCTTTCTCGACCTATCGAAAGCTTTCGATATGGTTAACCATCAGCTATTACTACACACCCTACAAATCCTCCATCTTGACAACTCAGCCCTAAGCTGGTTTAAGGATTACCTCACTGGTAGGCAACAAGCAGTCCAATGGCAAAATAGTCTATCTCACCTGCTCTCAAACAACATTGGTGTTCCACAGGGCTCCATACTTGGTCCCCTTCTTTTCTCTGTTTTCATAAATGATCTCCACACAGTCATCCCCAGAGCCACCTGCATTCAATATGCAGATGACTCAACCCTGATCTGTTCTGATCGGTCTCTTCAGAATCTCCAAGCAGCCACCCAACAATGTTTCGCTAAAGTTGAAAAATGGTTCTCCGACTGGAAACTCATACTCAGCCCGACTAAAACCAAGTTACTTCTATTTTTCCCCACATCCACCAATCCAGTACCCCAAGAACCCCCTCCTGACAATCCGAGGACCTTCTTTGTGGAATCCTTTAATGGCACCATCATTGAGCCCATCCCCTGTACCAAACTATTAGGTGTCACTATTGACCACAAGCTTAAATTCGACATGCACATTGCCCAAACCATTAAGTCAGTTAACAAGAAACTTGGCTCTATGTACAGAATCAAGAACTTTCTTACTCCTCATGCTAAATTAACCATTGCTCACTCCATCTCCTTTCCACCCTACTATATGCCTCACCGATACTATCATTCCTCAACAAACGTGAGCTTAATAACCTCTCTACCACCTACCATCATATTGCCAGATTTGTAACAGGCACACCCTATCGTACCCACCATTGCCTCAACCTCAAGAAACTAGGCTGGCTGGAACTGCCCAATCTTCTTAAACTAAACCAACTCACTGAAGCATTCAAAATAATTAATCAACTAGAGAAAACCCCCTCGCTGTGCAAAATCCTGACCCCCTACACCAACTTAAGTAGCCTTCGATCCTCAAACAGTATTCAGATACTAACCATCAAATCTAATAATATGGGCATGTTTTATGCTAACTCCATTGGAAAGCTATGGAATTCCCTTCCCAACAACCTCAGGCTCATGACCTCACTCAATCTATTCAAAACTAATCTCAGAGAATTATTTAAGTCTCAATGGTTATGCCCATGTTCCAACCCTGACTAATCCCAATAGGTCTATCAGTACCTAATCTCTGTTCTGCCTCTCAAGCTTTATTCTAGTACTTTTCTACCTCCACATGTATCTATGTCATATGATCATCTCAAAAAATGCCTACCAAACTATCAGCTTGTATATTTAGATGTTGTTATTTGTGTTATTATTATATTAATGTAGTTTATTGTATCTAATTGTTTGGTGATACTACTGTTAACTGTGGGAGCTTTTCTCCCCGGGCCTCTACTGAAAAAGGACATGTATCCAGCTAGACTAGCCCGGTCAACAAATGTAAAATAAAAAAAATAAAATATGTATATATCAGCTTACATATGTATGAGTATGTCCATATATACCTACATAGCTATATACCTGCGTACATATATGTACCTTGCTGTGTATATGTAGACATACAGGTGCATATATATGCGTCGATGTAGGCATTTGCATGTATATATGTTCATATATATATATATATATATATATATATATATATATATATATATATATGTAAATATTTCTAAATATATATATATATATATATATATATATATATATATATATATATAGATATAGATAGATATTTTGTATCTGTTTAGATATTAATATTTTTACACGCGCAAGATATTAATATATTTACACGCGCACACACATACATCTAGAAATTGGTATACATTCCCTGTACTGTTGCATGACTGGGCTGGATGATATGTTTCGGAAAACATCAGATCTATGTATATTTGCTATGCCTTAGTGGTAAATCACTTTGTGTATGGTGGGCAGGGTCCTGGGTTCGAGCCTTGTAGAGGCTGTTTATTTTGTTGCTGGGCAAAATATATGCCGTTGGATACTGTGGTTAAGACACTTTAAAGCAGTTGTAAGCGGGTGTACGCGTGTTTGCGTGGCGGTAAGCACTGCTAACTTCCAGTCACACTTTCTCCTACTCAGTTAGCTTCCATATTGCTTAATCTATGTAGGCAGTGCTTACCCTGTGCAGAAGCACTTAAACATGCATACTAGTGCTTACATATGCTTACTACTGCTTATTTGTGCTTATACCTGCTTACTAGTGCCTTATTCATTTTGACACTGCTACATCACATGTGCATTTCTTGCAGTACTCTAGTTCATACATATGTGTTATTTAGTGGGTTTTGCAAAAGACTATTGGTTATAACGTGCTTTGCCATGTAAAATAGACTGTACTGCAGTGGGACTCGAACCGGGAATGCCTGTTCATTAGGCGAATGCTCTGCCCAATTCACACTATTGCTTACATCCACGAGGTGGTCTGATTAGAACAGATCCATCCAACACTGGCACGCCTCAACCTATAATTTCATACCCATTGCCCCCCCCCCCCGCTCCTCCTCTGCAGCAATCATCCTTTCTCTGGATGCAGGTCAGGTCTAACCACATCACCACACACTGCCCACTCTCCACTTCTCGAGACCCATCACGTACGTTGTCTCAACCCTTGGATCATCAGGCTTTCCCAACCTTGTAGTCCGAGAACATACGTGCCCTGCCATTGCAAATCTGTGTAATGACAGGAACCCAAATATGCCCTAAATTTTTGGGTTGTCCCTCAAGGAACGTTCTTGTCTTTGTTTCTAGAGTAGACTTAGCGGGTCAACAATGTTTTTCCCACTGGTAGTATCCTGCCTGTAGTTTGGGAAGCAGTGGTTTGTTTACTTTTTTGGTGTGTTTGTTTGTATGTTTCCTTGCAAGTTGTAATTCTTGTTTCTCCTTTTATGTAGGAAAAACTGAGAGAATATTCACTCAGAGACTTTATGAGCATGAATATGCCATAAGAAATAAAAAATTAAATAACGCGCTAGCAAAACATATAAATGAATGTAATAATCATAATTTTAATTATATGGTAATAGATCAAGTGGAAATAGAAGAAAGAACCCCGTGGAACTTAATTTTGGAAGAAAAAGAACTTACCTGGCAAATTAAATTACAAGCTGATTGTATGCCAGGCTTAAATGAAAGAAGTTCTATAGGGCCAATCTTAAAATTAAAAGCATTGACTCGTAATAAAATTCAAGATTAATTTAATATCTGATTTTAAGTATTTTAATAATTTTGAGTGTATATGGAGGAAGCTATGTAGTAATAATATATGCTATATGATAATTTGTTATAGAAAATATATTAATCGTGATATTTTATTATTTAATATTTAATATTTAATAATTTATAAATGTTAAGGGTTGGAGAGGTTGTGATTTCATGATTTCATATGAAAAGAATGATTTAAATTATTAGTTTTTAAAATTTTTATATAATATAGTGTATTATTATTGCCTTTATAGTATTTAATTATTGTTGTTTACGCATTCCTTGAATTGTATTTAGAAATTCTATTTCCCATTTTTTGGCTACTGAGCATGCTCCAATTTGAATTTGATTTTGGCGCAATTTTCTGTGAAGGTTATAAAAGGAAGTGATGTAATAGATGTCTTTTGTCTGAGAAAGTTTAAAATATTTAAATGAAAGCGCTCACATTGAATTATATTCTTGTTCTTAGGTGTTTCTATTTGGCATTTTAAGTTTGTTCAAGCAATGCTTTTAGCTGTACAAGTTTTGTTCATTATTAAATGATATTTATCGTCTAGCTGGTGGCTTTTCGTCTATATTTGTTTATTAGTTTGGTCGTTGCTTATCATGTTTACTTTTTTGGTGTGTTTGTTTGTATGTTTCACCTGTTTGGCTGTGGGGGGATATCGGTACGTGTAACACGTATGTTGATTGAGACCCCTCACCCCCATTGGCGGTGCCTGTGGTCATATATGTCATTCTTATGTGCTGTATCATATCTATAGATAGATATCTGTATACACACACACACACACACACACACACACACACACATATATATATATATATATATATATATATATATATATATATATATGGGTCTATGTTTATTTATCGAATTTACACTATGTCGAATGCCATTTACGCTTTGTCGAACGCACACAGCATCGAAAAGACAAACCAACGAAACTTAAATGATCGACAAAGCACTTGTCCTATCATTGAGCTGGCAAGACTATATAAAGTAGAGTAACTGAAAAATGTTGTACATTGTACCCACACTAAAAATGGCTGATGTAGAATCACTGCCCCCAGGAGTACTTGGACAAGTGTATGTGACTACAGTATCTCAGAGAGGTAAAAAGATACTCATATTAGACGGGTATAACTATCATTTAGAAAGATCAACTAAAGTGAAGAACTATTGGTGTTGCACTTGAAAACTAACTGATAAGTGCAAGGGTCGAGCTATAACTGCTTGCGTAACTTCAGGAGAGGAGCTTCTAAAGTCTGTTGAACATGATCATGGAGGGGATCCTGTACAGGTTGAGAAGTATTCAGTATGTCTGAATTTGAAACAGAGAGCTCCGTTATCTCGGGACTCTCCTTGCATCATAGTTGATGATGCAATTGTATCACCCTCTTTGGAATACGTGCCTAATCTGCCAAGCAGACGTGCACTTCTACAACAAGTTAGAAGGGCTCACTTGAAATGTAAAGGGAAACCTAGTTTAATTTAAGTTTAAGTTTTAGTTTAGCTGGTTTAACGTTATTAAACGTAGATGTGAGTGATTATGCATTGAAAGATGGTGCATTTATTTACAAAAGGATGAAAGATAAAAGTAATGAAAATGTGGTTCTGTTTACTACTAAAAGTAATTTGAAGGATTTAACACAATCTGATATGTGGTTAATGGATGGCACATACTTTGTTAGAGGAACAGTGTGCTGTCAATTATACACAATTCATGCTTTAATAAAGTATGGTACATATAGAAAGACTGTTCCTTTAGTCTTCTGTCTGATGACAAAAAAGAGTTTCAAAAGTTATAATTACATGTGGCATTGTGTATTTTCTTTGATAGAGGAACATGAGTTAACATGTGAGGTACATTATTTGCTTTGTGATTTCGAAGTTGCTGCTATAAAGAGCATAAGGATGAATGTTAGTAATATCACATGTAAAGGATGTTTCTTTCATTTCGGGAAAAATATTTGGAGGAAAGTACAAAGTTTAGGTTTTGCTTCGTTGTATAATACTGATCTGTCATTCCAACTTTGTATTAAACAATTGGCTGCTCTGGCATTTTTACCAGAGAATGATGTCTTGACAACGTTTCAGGAACTGAAGAGTACATTTCCAGCTGAAGATATAGAAGTGCTGAAATCCTTCAGTGAGTGATACTTACTGGGTAAACCACGGTCATTTTCAACTAGATATACTCATAAGATACATTTCCTCCCTTGTTTCCTGTACTTAGTACTTAATGATTTATGTTTGCCAAGGACCCAAAATGCTATTGAGGCTTGGCATCGACGTTTCAAATCCTTAACCGGTAAACATGTGTCAGATATTGACACTGTCATTACTGTTATAGTAAGGGAACAGAATTGTGTTGAAGAGTTACGGTTGAGAATGTCTACAGCTTCTCCTCCTTCTCCAAAGAAGAGGAGTTTAATTCGCTGTGAACAGCAATTTCACGTGATTTCCAGTCACAGGGAAGAATACTCTAATTTGCAGTATATTACAGCGATCGCACACTTGTTGAAGATGTAAATTAGAGTAGTGCATTAATTTTGGAAATGGTTGGTGTCTATATTTACTCGAGCACAGAGGATGGAGTTTTCATGTTTATGTTGTGTGGAATTGAGTTTGTTGTGTAATGGTTACACTGGGGTGTGTGTCTACATACGCTAAGTTCACTTTCGATATTTTGAGATTCGTTGCTTTGTCTTTTCAATGCTGTGTGCGTTCGACAAAGCATACTCGACATAGTGTAAATTCGATAAATAAACATAGACTCATATATACATATATATATATATATATATATATATATATATATTTATATTGTTGTATATATATCTAACAACATATAGATGTATGGATGCCTGCATCTATATGTGAATATATATATATATATATATATATATGTATGTGTGTGCATATATACATATATATGTATATATATATATATATATATATATATATATATATATATATATAGGGAGAGGTATATATTTATTTAGTTTTATATATATATATATATATATATATATATATATATATATATATATATACACACACACACACACACACACACACACACACACACACACACACACACACACACACACACACACACACACATACATCTACATATTTAGCTACATGTCCTGTAATGTTGAATGATATCGCTGTATGCTATGTTTGTGGAAACAATGGCTTAGTAGTAAATTACATTGGCTATGGTGTGCAGGCTCCTGGGTTCAAGCCTTGCAGGGGCTGTTTAATTTGTTGCTGGCCAGAATGAGGCCCACTGGATACGAAATGGTTGAAGCACTTTTACGCAGTTGTCAGAGGGTTTGCGTGACGGTAAGCACTGCTAACATCCGGTGATATCCGCTTACACATGGTTAGCCTCACTGTTGCTTACTCTGTGTAAGCACTGCTTACCATCATGCAACCAGACTTGCACCTGCTTACTAGCACTTATTTATCCTTACTACTGCTATATTTTAGACAGTATTAGTCTACTGGTTCTTGGGGAGGTGGTGAATTTGGCAAGTGTATGGAGTTATCATTCATTACACAGCTTACTACTCCAGTTCACACATATATGTTATTTATTAGGTTATACAACTAAATATATTGATCATAACAGTGATTGGACATGGAAATGGAATGTACCGCAGTGGGACTTGAACCGGGATTGACCACTCCTGAGGCGAACGCTCTGCCCACTACAATATTGCTGTACTGCTTCATTTGCACATATCCTGCTTTTTATCCTTCTTTTGCTATTTAAGCTATATTAACCATAGCTAAGCGATGGGCAACCCCTCGCACCTATGGTTAAACCTCATTCATTTCATTAACAATACACATCTTTTTTATTTTTTTATTCACTATTGCTCTTATACATGTGTGGGGATGTTGCTGGGGGTATAAGTACATCTATGGGTGGTCTCGCTTATTGTTTACTACCTTTCTGCAGTCCTTCATTGCAAGAGCATGTATATTCTGAGACCTCTACTCTCAGACATGCCCCCTGCACTCATACACGCTCTGTGTCAGCCTAGGAGCTTAGCCAGAGTGCCTTCATTACTATGCATGAGGCGCTGCCATACTGCTCCTAAACGGGCACTTCCGTGCAGGACTAAGCTAGTCCTGCATGGAAGGTTAGTGAATCCGGTGGCTAATGTCACCATAAGTGAATTGCTTTGGTGTAAGGTCTGTGTATAAACAAGCATACATTGGGGTATAGATTCCAAAAGACCTGCTGTTAGCCTACTTTTAGTGTTAGTAGTCACTTACACTGAGAGCCAGTGTTTTGGAATCAGGCCCCTTATGTTTTTCAGGAAATTCTTAGTGTATTATATGGCCATAAAACTGATGATAAGATCTTATTTAATTCATTTGAGTTTTAAAGGAGGCATCAGAAGTTGGCATGATATAGCTTATAGGTTCATATGTACTTACTGGGCTATTAACCTGAAGGTCTTTATAAGTCTAGTCATATGTATCCAATGTAATACTAGAGAAATCCAATATAAAAGATCATGCCAAAACTCGAGATCTTAGTTAGCAGCAACTGCCCATATTTAGGAAGGTCACAGTTGGAATCCCCAGCAGGAATTTATGGTTTCCCATCTAGTCATCCTGGCTATGCTTTAACAGAGTCATAGAGGGGCTCTGTTTGATTTGAATAGGTAGCCTACTCCAGAGGAGTGCCAACCTCTGAGAGACATATCTATTTCTCCAACAGGTCCTATTTATGTTACAGGCCAGGTTAGGGTCTCTGGAATGGGTGGCCCTTGTCCCATTTGACTTCAGATGTGCAGCATTTCCATTAGGTTTGGATCCAAAATTGCTCTGTAGACCAGGCACAAGTCTCCTCCAAGTAGACTGTACACTACTGAGTAAAGTGACAGTGACTTCATTCTATCATTGTATGACACATGCTGGAGACTCTGAATTTTCTTGGATAGAAATCTCTGAAGTATTTCAAGTTGCTGCAGGTGTCTGGTAAGGTACATACCAAAGGAGCATTGTACTCAATTACTGGCCTAATGAAGGTCGAGTACAGGGGAGTTATGACCTCTTTCACTCTTGAGGCAATGCCTTTGCTAATGAGATGTTCGACATAGAATGCTTTCCTTACCACAGTAGACACATGGTGGTCAAAGTGTAAGCTACAGTCAACTTGCACTCCCAAGTCTGTCACTACTGAAATGTTACTTAGGGCATTAATACTTATATGATATTCTGCAGGGATATTGTTTTTACCAAAGGGGTTGATAATGCATTTGTAGCATTGAGTTTGAGTCCATGGCTGTGGCACCAATCAATGGTATGTGTAAGTCCCTCTTGAAGTATACTGACATTGTTTGGGGATTCAGTAATTGCACCTAATTTGCATTTGTCAGAAAACTTAGACAGCCACAGCCCCTCTGTTTTGGCCTGAACTTCTGAGAAGTATATTCCAAACAATATGGTGCCCAGCACTGACCCCGGTGGATTCCCACTGCTGACAGGTCTGCTGGCTGAGGTAAAGTTCCCAACTTTGGCTGATTATGATCTGTTAGTGAGCCAGTTATCAACCACCTGATGATATAAGGGTTGCTATTCAACTGGGGGAGTTTATCAATGATGCCCAAATGTGGGATTGTGTTGAAGGCCTTGGCTAAGTCAAGGTAGGCTGTATGCTCAGATTTGCCTTCATCTATGGCTCTGGTGACATATTTGAAGAAGTTTACTGGGTTTAACAGGCACGTCCTGCCTCTGACAAAATCAAACTGTCGGATCAATGGTTTGGAGATCATCTATATCCATGATGATTCTTTCCATGGCCTTACAGATAAGGCTGGTTAAGCTTATGGGTCTGTAGTTCCCACGGTCTATTACTGTACCCCCTTTATGAAGGGGGATGATGGTTGCTATTTTCCATTCAGCAGGGACAAAACCAGTTCTCAGGCTGTGGTTGAAGAGAATACTTAATAGAGTTGCTAATTCATGTTTTAGACCATTTAAAATGCAACCTGAGATGCCATCCAGTCCCATAGAGGACGAGTTTTTGGCCATGGAGAGAGCATTTAATGACTTGCTCTTTGGAGATGCATTGTGGAGAAGATTTGTGTAATGTTTGGAGGGGACAGGAGGTGAAATTTTCACCAAACCTGTCAGCTAATAGGTTAGCTATTTTTGCAGGATCAGTGTGTGTGATGCCATCCAGAGCTAGCTCAGCACATGTCTGGGTCCTACCTTTTAGGTTACAGATATAGCTGAAAAATGTCTTATGGTTATCCTCAGCTATGTTTGCTACATTTCTTTCAAAGTTGCCCTTAGAGGATCTTACAAGTCGTCTTATTTGTTTGTTCAACCATCATCTTTGTAAAATATAACTTGTCATCAAGAATTAAAAAAATATGTAATCCATTCTGATAGTTTCTAAGTCATTTCATAATGTCATAATTTAGGCCGATATTCATAGTCATTATGTGAGCACATTGCAGGTATCCAAAATGTACATAAGCCATTTATGTTAATGTGTGATGCCCACAAGTTAACTATAATGAGATGTAAATGAGAAATTATGTAAAGTGGAATATATTAATGAAGCCTACTTGCAATTCTTAGTCTAATTTTCGCACCATCCACACATTTGTTTAAAAAAAACATAGCAGCAAGTATTATATTTACTTTGCAATTCATGTGTATAATTGCTGAACATATAAAATAATTTAAGTTGCCCTTTCTCTGCCTCAGTGCCACTGTCATACACAAAAACACATATTATAATCAAACAACACCTGCTATCCTCGAGGGGGGGGGGGTGTTGGGGTTATCTGACACAATTCTCATAATATTACACATGCAGAATCCAGCCAATTAAAAGTTGTACTGAAGTGATGTTTTACACTAACATGAATACATGCTACAGTAAATATAGCAGCTTATCACATTTGCCTTTCATTAGCCCTTACCACATTCTTGTTGTCATAGTACAGTCAGTGATACTCAGGAATCTCCCAGTAAAAAAAAACTGCAACCTGAGATGCCATCCAGTCCCGTAGAGGATGGCTACTGATGGCATAAGGTAGCACCTCAAAAGAACTATCAAATTATTGCCCCATTGCTATCCTCTCCCCTCTATCCAAAATTCTTGAAAGGTGCATACGTAAACAAATCATGGACAACCTACACACCCAAAACTACTTACTAACACACAGCATGGATTTCGTCCCTCTCATATCACTACTACTGCCCTCTTGTCATTCACAGAAACTATAAATAAATATACAGACAATGGGTAATTTGTATTGGCTCTCTTTCTTGGCCTCTTTAAGGCATTTGATATGGTAGCACATAATAAATGTCCTTTCTAACCTTAATCTCTCTGCATCTACTATTACTTGGTTCCAAAGTTATCTATCAGGATGATAACAAGGAGTTCAGTGGCACACTGACATTTCCCTATTACTTCCAGTAATACTAGGCACTCCCCAAGGCTCCATCCTGGGGCCACTACTATTCACTATTTTTACCAATAACCTTCACACCTCTACACCTCATGCTACAGTCATACAATATGCAGACAATTCCACATTAATCTGCACTGCCTTTCCATCCAAGAACTGCACACACTTTTACAAGCATCCTTTCTATCCATTGAATCCTGGTTATCTGACTATCAGCTAATTCTGAACCCCAGTAAAACAAAACTTTTACTTTTCAACCCAACTAGATACACTCCTCCTTCTCTTCCTTTCAACATAGTATCCCAAAAATAACACCTTATCTCACCTGTAACCCACACTAAGCTACTAGGGGTAGAAATAGATTGTAACTTGAGATTTACCATTCACATCACCCAAACCATAAAAAAGTCCACAAAAAACTAGGAGTCCTATATAGAAGCAAACCTTTCCTGACAAAAACAACCAAAGAAACAATAACACGCACATATTTACTGTCTACACTCACATATGCCTCTCCAGTTCTTACTAATCTAAGAAAAACAGAAATCACAAAACTAGAAGCTTGCTACAATAAATATGTCAAGTTTCTCACCGACTCTCCCTATAAGACTCACCAGTGTACAGCTCTAAAACAACCATGGCTAGAATTTCCTCATCACCTCCTGCATACCCAACTAACACTCTCCCATAAGATTCATCACCCAGAAAAAATCCTGCCCTAAGTAACTTACTCCAGCCATACACCAGAAACAGATTACTATGTTCAAGTAACAAACAATTGTTAGAAGTCTCCAAGGCCAATAACTCTGCAGGTGAGTCCCTATATTCCAGCTTACTAACAAAATCTCTATATTGTCAAAAGATCTTTAAAAGTTCACCTTGCTAACACCTGGCTTTGCTCCAAGGTAATATTTTTCTTAAGAATGTGAGCTCTTGTTTCCTCTCCTCCTAAACTTGTTCAGCAGTGTTAACAACAGATGTTAAAAGTATACCATGATTTACGCTAAACTATTATTAAATTTGTATCCTTTTCATCTTTGCTGTACTATATAACCCGTAAGAATATTTTTGTATACTTGTCATATGTGTATTGTTTGTCTTTGTTGTACTACTGTAGTTATTATTTGTGGAGCTTTTCTCCCCTAGCTTCCCCTGAAAAAGGACTGTTTGTCCAGATGGACTTTCCTGGTAAACAAATGTAAAATAAAAATAAATAAATAAAAATGTGCACCCAACAAAATATCTTTGCCACTTCAGTACCTCAACCTTGTATGCACAGTCACTCTAAGATGCCAAAATTCATTTTCCAAGTGATCACTAATCATTTCCAATGCTGCTGTAATGTTTTCCCATTTACATTCCCATTTAAATGACAGCTTACAGTATTGCAGTAATATGCCCATTGAATGATTAAAAGATTTCTTGAAGTAAACTCAATAATCTCACCTCAGTGAGTATGTATCTTCCAGTAAATCCAACAAAGAATCCTTGCCACCTCAGTACTTCTACCATGTACGCAGAATGACTAAATGACACCAGAAT
Source organism: Protopterus annectens (assembly GCF_019279795.1). Classification (NCBI taxonomy): domain Eukaryota; kingdom Metazoa; phylum Chordata; order Ceratodontiformes; family Protopteridae; genus Protopterus; species Protopterus annectens. The sequence continues at coordinate 1,508,177,255 of NC_056741.1, forward strand.
AAATAATTTTCTCAGCAATCAAATTTCCACTGCTGCTGTAATGATTTTTCCTTTACAAATAACAGCTTTAAAATTTGCACTAAAGCCTAGTTTTCCCCTTAACACTTACCTCTTAAGTACTTTATGCTTTTACCATAAGGATGCATGTTTATCAAAATACCTCTTTGTTTCTGTAGTCAGTGTAAATTACCTCCACTGACCTTATTTTCACAACTATCTAGCACCACTCTTCGTGGATTACCGATACATTCAATTGAAACATGAGACTGTGTATGCCACTCTTAATTTCATAGTAGAATCCAGATTACATGAGACAGTTACTTTAGATAATCCTTACATGACCAGCAACACTTGAGTGTATTGTCAACTTTGAGTGAATTATACGAGTAAAAAGGTCAAACACAAAAAAAATCAGGCAAAAGCATTAAAAAGACATCACTCTCTGCAATACATTAAATCTCCTTTGACAGAGGCTCTTGGGCACTACTCAAATTACCCCTTAAGGACATTCAAGTCTTTCAGCTAAATGACTTATAAATGCCCCTGACTTTTCTGTTTTTGCAAGTCTTTATTAAAGCATTCAGGTCAGCAAAGTCAAACCCAAATTAATAAAGTATTAGTTTTACCATCATTAAATGTCTAATTAGATGTTATATTTAAAAAATGCATCATCTAAGTGCACGGTTGTTCATTAATGCCTGCAAGTGTTTGATTCCTGCATAATTTTCTAAATACTTTTATGAGTTTTTTGTCTTACAGCATTGAAAAAGGGTTCCATTGGTAATACAAAGGGAATAAACAGCATCCCTGCTTGCTATTGGTATTAGTTTTGATACTTTGAGGGAAAAATAATAATTTGCTTAGGATAAAGTGCATCATGTAACTATTTATATTTAAACATAAAACTAACCCCCTCTTTTGCTCTATACAAATATATCTAACACAAAAAATTAAAAGTATTTTCTAAGTCCAGATGAACCAATATTAACTCATTATTTTTAAATCTGCATGATCTGTTTTTAATACTCATTTTATGTTATCTTGTATTTGCCTGCTTAAAATTAATCATGTTTTGTCATTATGCAAGAGCAGTGGAATAACTAATTTCATTATATTAGTTAAAATTGACATATACATATTATGATCAATCTTTTATATAGACATGGTTCTGCACTAGCCTGTTTGGCCTGCAGTTTAAAAAATTTTGTGTCTTGATTTCAAATTTGAACAATAGAAGGATCTTTCCACTAAGGTGTTATAACGTTATTCAACTGAATATTATTAAACACCTTGTGTAAAATGAGAGGAATGTTATTAACCCTCATACTTCATTATGTTTATTGTATTTCATTCCTAATTGGTCATTAATTACAATATTCTTAAATCAGCCATTAATATCCTTTTCAGGTTGATATTTCTATGATTCATCTAGCATTGCTACATTTTCAGATTTTTGTCTGCATGAATATTATCAAACTAATCTTTAAAGTTATTTAATATATCTTCAGTATAAATCTCAGTTCTGTTCTTTCTAGTATAGAGGATTCATATATATATGTATATATATATATATATATATATATATATATATATATATATATATATATATTCAGTTCTAAATTTAGCTTTGTAGAATTAATGAGCAGCTATTAAGCTTTTTAAACATAGATAATCTTATGGTATAATAGCTGTTATTTCTAATTAAATGATTGAATCATACCTATGAATATCCATAAATCAGGACTCAACTTTTTGTACTTTCATTTTTATCTGAATTCACATTTTCTTGTATGTTTGTTACTTGATTATACCATTGTTTTATTTTTATACCAAGACATTTTTTCTCATGTAAATAAATGAATATCATAGAATTGCTTTATCAATTTATGTGTTATTTTCCAAAAAATGTGTTTAATCAAAATTAAACCATTCTTTAAATGCTTAATTTAATCATATAAAATTGAGTATGCCAAATATTTGCTAACTTTTATTATTTATTGCTAATATCAAAATGCCAGTATTATAGTATAGCAAAGAGCACAACATTTCATTGAAAGAATCAGTCATATAAATTAAATTGTAATAAATTTATATCTTATCAGTTCTGTCTTGGGTACAAAATATGCATTAATTTTGGTTATAATGTAATGAATCTATACTGTTTAATTTACTAATATAAATTTAATGCAGTAACCAAGTTTTTTCAATATCCTATCCATTGCTGAGCTTATATGTTAAAATGTATTAACCCCAATTCCTAAATATTCCATCATTTATGCGTAAATGATGACAGTTTCTTAAACTATCCTATTTATTGTCTTATTGTCCATTTTTGTATTCTGTAGCCTCTTTATTATTTAACATTCAGTTGAAGCTTAGCAATTCACTAAATTCCTTCTATCATTAAAAAATATATACACTAAGTATAACTCATTGTTCCATCATATACACTATATACATATTTCTGAACAAAATAGTTTCAATTAAAATTTATTTACCCTGATTTCTCTAAAAGGAATAACTAAATATAGTAAAATATCAATGATTCTCAATAATGACTAAAAATGTATTTAATCTATATAATTTATATTATTTGAGTATACTTGGTATAGGAAATTACAAATAAGGGGCATGGCTATGATGCCAAGCAGTTAACAGCATAAAATTTTGCTCTGCCTCTGTTCAGTTTTTCTGACAAGATTGTTTAACTTTAAACTGAAGAGATTGTCTTCAAAGCATTCTTCATGTGATAAGAAATAAGGTGTGAAGAGAATCCAGCAAGAAAATCAGCTTTTGAAGACTTTATTTTGATTTTATTCTGTCAGACGTTTTTCTTCAGTCAAGAGTAACCATGAGCCATTCTAAAGCTTCCTCACAGGAAAATTGGACAAAGAAAGAACTGCAGTGCCTTGTAACTAGCTTGAAAGAAATATCAATAAAAATTGACAAACTGGAGAATAAAATGGGTGGTATAAAACTAGAAAATAAGAAACAAATTGATCTCCTTAATGAAATTATAAAGAAACATTCTGACCAAATCACTTCTATGGAGGATATGGATTGCAGATTAAATGAGAATGAAAGCCCAGTTGAATTCCTACTGAAGCAAAACATCTTTCTTTTAGAAAAAGTAGATGATCTTGAAAGCAGATGCAGAAGGAACAATATTAGAAGATATGGTTTTCCTAAGAAAGAAAAAAGAAATAGCATGGTACACTTTCTGAATACTTGGCGTCCAAAAACTTTGAACTTGCCAGAGTCATTTTCTTTTGGACTAAAAAGAGCATATTGGTCTCTTTCAAACAACTCTTCAGTAAAAACCCCACCCATGCCAAGATCAATCTCAGCTTGGTCTAATTCTCCAATAACTTTCAATGGTAAAAAAAGCAGATTTGATAATGACTATACATCTTCAATAATATCAAAAAAGGCCTTTGTTCCATTACTTAAAAGTCTAAAAAATCAAATATCAAAGCTTAAATTTTGTTCCATGAGAAAGTCAGAATATTCCTACCAGAAGGACAAAAGACATTTAATTCATTAGATGAAGCTTTGGACTTTACATAAAAAAGTGGACTTGTAGACAAAGAAGAAGAAATGTCCCCCCCTTAATGAGTTGAAAAAGAAATGCAGTTAAAAATGGATGGCCAACAAAAGAGAACAAAATCAAAAAATTCAAAGAGAAGTAACAAAGTCTCTAATCCTTTTTTTTTCTTGCTTTATGGACTTTTCTTTTGCCTTTGGTAACATGCTTTACTACATTGTATATAGATATATATATATATATATATATATATATATATATATATATATATATATATATATATATATTGCTTCAATAGTCAGGAGGACTCCAGAACTCTCAAGGTAAAACTTTTCTGTTTGTTACTTTGGAAAATAGCAATACATATGATAATAGCAATACATATGATAATAATAATAAATAAATAAATAAATAATATGATAACCTCTGTCTGCAAAATAACATTTTTTTTTTACAAAAGTTTATGTGCAGATCTAAATCAAATGCTGTGAACTAGATGGTTCTACATCATGCCTATCATGCCTATGAAAGTCTAAATATAAATATAGTTATTCATTTAGACTATGAAGCTTTGAAATACTCTAGTTAAGAAAAATGATAGTAGATCTAGTTACTTTGTGCTTTGTGTGAGACCTCATTTAAACACATATGTGTATATATATATATATATATAATATGCTAGTATAACTACGTTTCCTATGCATACTGATAAATATATTTAAAATGTACAGTTTTCTGAATTAGTTACTTTACTTACTTAAATGTTGAGTTTAAATGTTTTGGAAGTGGTAAACTGGCTTAGTGACTGCTTTGTTTCATGTGAAAAATGTTACCGTACTTTGTTTTAACTGCTTGCATCATTTAAATACTTAGCTCACATACTAGCAATCATGAGCATATGTGAAGCTTTTGACAACTACTAAATAATATTTCCTGCTTTAATTTCCAAGTCTTACCTGGTTTCATGACTCAAAATGGGCTTGTAAGTAATTTATATCTGGACAGGAATATTTGCAGCTCGACGAATTTGTGGAAGTGCAATATTATTGAACTGCTTTTAATTTCTAATTTAGCTACAGACAGTTATATAGTTAATGTTTTAAACATAGAAAACTAATTTAATAACTTATAGGGTATGTAATTATACTGATATATGAAACATTAATAAGTAGTATGAGTCAACCAGTTTGTTACATATGGCTAGTTAAAATGTGAACATTCTATTTATTGTTCTTGTTATTCATAGCATATTAGATACTTAACTCACTATGGTTAGATAGATTTATTTAATATGATATTAAATAAATATAAGTTAAAAGTAAATTTAACTTTCATTTTAAGTATAATACTGCAGTTTATTATTAGAGGGAGTTTGTTCAGAAGATTATTAAATATTGAAGGTACCCCTTCAGGGATAGAAGCAGAAGAATGGTTAGTAAAGTACTAAATATGTTAGAGGGGGTTTTGAATGACTATGTTATCAGACCAGGAATGGCACACTCCATGTTAGGGATTGTACATATCTTTTTTGTGTTGTTATTGAATATTTTTACTCCTTTGTCCATAACAAAATATGTTAAACTTGAATACTGCCTAAACTATGAGAATTACTATTGAAATTTGCTAGACCCTACAACATTTAAAAGTGACATTATATAAATGTATCTTGTTGAATATAAATGGATGAAATAATCCATTTAAGAGAGGTGGTGTTTTAAGTACCTTAAAATAAGCAAAGCTGATATAGTATTTTTATAGGAAACACATATAATAAAGAAAGACATTGGCAAACTGACTTGCAGCCAGTATTCAATACTGGTTGATTCACACTATAAAGTTAAAAGGAATACTTTGGAGAAAATCATTAACTATACCTAAAGTGAGTGATTTTTACACTGCCAAAAATGGCAGGATGGGATTGGTTGTGTTGTAATAGATAAGAAATTGTATACTTTTGTTAATATCTATTGGATTCCTAGCAGCAAAAAAGTACTTGGACCTTATAGCTTTACATTTAAAAGATGAAATTATAATGGCTGGTGACTTCAACTGTATATTGTCAGAAAATTATATTCCAAAAGATAAGAAACTTAAAATAACTGCCACAGCTAAACAACTAAGCAATTTTATAAACACGATGAATGTTATAAATATTCAAGATTTAAAATTCACAAATACCCTAATTTATTCTCATTACTCATACAGATCTGGTACTCAAACAAATGTTAATAAAGACTGTGTATCTAATGAGCTATATTCAAAAGTAGAAATAGTACTAATAATATCTTGTCCTTTGACCACAATGTTTTTAAACTTAATTTAAAACCTAATGAAATTTATATATTGGGCAAAGAGTATATTAATATATTGGGCAATGAATACCAGCATATATAGTTAAAATTAAAGGGTTCAGAGAATTTTTTAAATGAATTCAAAATTTTTATGAATATTAATAACAATGGTAAAGTCTCTGATGTTATTCTATGGGACACCCTAAAGGCCTATATTTTTGGTAGAATTAAGAGTTAGTATTTAATAAAAAGAAAGGAATGGCACAATGAATTAAAGGTGCTTCAAACAAGAATTGATACCCTAAAACTGAAGTTAAAGCCATCTGACACAAACACAACCGTAGAACTAAAAACTGTTAATCAAAAATACATAGAAATATTAAATCACAAAGTTGCAATAAATTTGGAAAAATTTAAATTACAAACCTATACTGTAAATCCTAAAAAAAATACATAGAATAGCCATAAGATCAAATGTTTTAAATAACATAAATCATATTAAAGAAATTGCATACCAAATGAATAATAACTTTAAAAGAGTATCAGACTTGAAAGACATCTAGGAAACATTATGAAGAAATAAATAATAGAGATCTAACTTTGGATAATTTTGATATAACTATAGCTTCTTAAAGGAAAATATAAAACAAAAAGTATTGAATGAACAAAATTATAAGCTAGATAAACTAAAGACCAAATAAAAAGCTTGAAAAATAACATAGCTCTTGGATTAGATGATTTCAGAACTATATAAAATAATCCCAGATAAGTGTTAGGAATTGCATTTGATGAAATTAGAAATTCATTAAATATTCTACCTTCATGGAAAATTTCCCATATTTGAAAACAAAATCAAGACCCTAAGTTATGTTCTTCATACCATCCTATTACATTATGAATGTAGATTATAAAATGTTTTTGACTATTTTTACTAAAATATTAAATAATATAATGCCAAACTTGATTAAAGATGATCAAACTGGCTTTATCTTAGGGAGAAGGGTACAAGATAATATTATCACACTTTTATCTCTAATAGTCTTTGCAAATAAAAATGAAAAAGAATTATCAATAGTAAGTTTGGACATTGATAAAGCTTTTGATTTGGTTAATTGGCTATACATGCTAAAAGTATTTAAACAATATAATTTTCCTCAAGCTTTATTGAAATAATAATGACACTATATAATAATACTTTTTCTTTTGTTAAAATTGGATCTTTTCTTTCTAGTTCTTTTAAAATATTAAAGAGAGCAAAACAAGGATGTCCGTTATCTCCATTATTGTTTGCCTTAGCAATAGAACAATCTGTCACACATATTAGCAATAATAATGAAATAAAAAGTTTCTCTATTAATGATAATTATAATTCTAAAATCCATTTATTCACAGATATTTTATTCATAGGTTCATAGGTAGGTCCTAGGCTATTGGCCTAAGGGCCTACGTAAGCCTAGCCAGCAAGGTACCATAGCTTACACCACCCAGGAAAGTTATTTTCCTGTGCCACTGTCCAGCAGAGACACAGAAGTGATCCCAGGGGTGTATTTCCTATTTCCCATTCACTCATCAAGATTTTTCTTGAAGAGTGCTAATGAAGAACTTTGCTTGACATAGATGGGTAGCTTATTCCAGAGTATAGGAAGTCTCTGGGACAGGAATCTATCCCTCCAACGTGTCCTGTTTATTGTGGTGACAAGGTTTAGGTCCTTAGAGCATGTAGCTTGGAGGGATTGGGATTTCTTTAGGTGTAGCATGTCTAACAGCTCTGGGTTTGACATAGCTTTATATGTTAGGCAGAGATCACCTCGGAGTAGGCGATATGCTACGGAGTAAAGCTGGAGTTTTTTGAGGCGGTCAGTGTAGGGCATTTATTTGGGGCCAGTAATCCTCTTTGTGAGGTACTTCTGTGGCCTTTCCAGCTGCTGCAGATGTCTTGTGAGGTACATTCCAAAAGGGGCATTGTACTCTATAATGGGTCTAATGAGTGACGAGTAGAGGGGAACAATGACCTCTTTTTTCCTGGATGAGAACCCTTTTATGATGAGGTGTGCCATGTAGAAGGCCTTCCTGACTACTGTGGCGATGTGACTATCAAAGGAGAGACTACTGTCCACCTGGGTCCCAAGGTCTATTATCATGCATTCGGTGTTAAGTAGATTGCTGCCTATGTGGTAGTACATGGATACAGAGTTTTTACCAAAGGGGATGACATTGCACTTTTTGGCATTGAGCTTGAGGCCATGGCTCTGACACCAGGCATCTGTCTCATTGAGGCTCTTCTGTAGGATGTCCACATCATTTGGGGACTTGGCTATGGCTCCTAGTTTGCAGCCATCTGTGAACTTCATCAGCCAGAGGCCTTCTGTGTTAGCCTGTACTTCAGAGAAGTAGATACCAAACAGGAGAGGTCCCAGGACGGAACCCTGTGGCACTCCACTTGTCACTGCCTTGAAGTGAGATTTGTAGTCTGCAACTTTTACAGTGTGGGTTCTGTCAGTGAGCCAATTGGCAACCCATCTTGTGACATAGGGATTTATACCTAGTTTAGTGAGTTTAGCTATAATTCCAGAATGGTGGATGGTGTCGAAAGCCTTGACGAGGTCAAGATAGGTTGTGTGAACCACCTTACCCTCATCCACGGCTTTGGTGACTGCCTCAAAGAAGTTGATCAGATTCAGGAGGCATGATTTGCCTTTCACAAACCCGAACTGGGTGGGATCCAGAGTTTGGAGGTTACCAATGTCTTTGTTTATGAGTTCCATGATGATACGTTCCATGGCCTTGCAGACCAGGCTCGTCAGGCTAATAGGTCGATAGTTCCCGGGATCAGTGGTGGCCCCCCCTTTGTGGAGTGGGATAACTGTTGCTGTGTGCCATTCAGTGGGCACAAAGCCTGATGTGAGGCTATTATTGAACATGGTGCTTAAGAGGGGAGCCAGTTCATTCTGAAGTTCGTGTAAAATGCAGTCTGGGATGTTGTCCAGTCCCATGGATGCTGTGTTTTTGGCTTTAGAGAGTGCAGCTTTTACCTGCATAGCTGTGATTACAGGGACTCTGCACTCTTTCTATATAGATATGGGCCCGTTAGGGGGTGAGAGGGGGGCAAAGTTAGCACTGAACCGATCTGCCAGGATGTTGGCAATATCAGTTGATTCTGTAATTTTCATGCCTTTGTGCTGAAACTCAGAGCAGATCTGGGTGTTGCCATCTAGATTCTTGACATAGCTATAGAATGCTTTGTGGTTGTCCTTGGATTTAGTGGTGATTTTGTTTTCATAGCTAGCTTTGGATGATCTTATAATGGATCTCATCTTCTTACTGAGGCTGACCAGGGAGCTCCTCCACTCATGGGATTTTACTCTCTTTCGCAACAGTTTCTTCCTTCTGTTGTGCAGTTAGTTTATGGCAGAGGACCACCAGATTGGCTTCCTTTTTTTGGAGGATAGTGTCTTAGTTCTGTTTGGGATAGCACGATCCATGCACTCATGTAAGTGCCTATAGAGTGCATTTGTGTAGGATTCAGCAGTTGTAACTGTATTGTCCATCTGCATGGATGTCATGATGTTCACCACTTCTGTCTTAAGAAGCATGAAGTTGGCTTCGGAGAAATATTTACTGTGGTTTCCTTAATGAGTGCTGGTGGCGGGATGTGGATATCAAGGGTGATAAGCTTATGGTCGGATCGGACCAATGAAGAGTTGACTTCAGTTGTGGAACACCGGTCACTCATGTTGGCAATGACTAGGTCTAGGATATTGTTGCCCCAGGTGGGGGTGTGGATAAGATGATCTAGGGCATTGTAGTTTATGAATTCCAGAAAGTGTTGAGCTAAGGAGTTGGTACATGAGTAGTTTTCCCAGTTAATTGTGGGGTAGTTGAAGTCACCCATTATTAAGGTGTTTGATTGAACCCTAATATTTTCCAGTACTTCAAGAAAAGAGGAGTGGGAATCCTGGGGCATGGTGGGGGATCTGTAGCAAGTTACAATTTGGATTGCAGTTTTGCCCAGAGTTAGTTGCACTTGGATAACCTCGGATGCATTATGCTGAGCAACTAGCCTGGCGGTGTGGATACCCTTAATGAATATGGACACACCTCCGCCTTTGGTGTTTCGGTCCAGGTTACATGGCCGAAAAGTGTGGTATGAGTTATAGCCTGGTAGTGCAGGGGTGCTCTCTGGAGCCTTGAACCAGGTCTCAGTCACTGCACAGATATCAATGTTCTCCATTTTAAGGAGTGCCTTGAGTGATTGCATTTTGAGATTTAGACTTCTAGCATTGAGTAGCATTACCTTCAGTTTTTGTTTGCCTGTTCCTGTTATGGTGGTAAATTTATTTGAACCCTGCCTAAAAAAGGCACTATAGGGGCACCAAGATCCTTAGCCAGTATCTGGAATCCCAGGGGCAACAGTTGCAGGCCATCTGTGGCAAAGCATCATGGTCTGTCGACCATGTCATCCCAAGCAGACAGATACTGGATCCCCTTAGAATGACACCAGAAGCTTAACCAATTCTTAAAGTCAATCATTTTGTCCTTGTACTGCGGTATCATTCTGGGTGATGGCATCATGCTACTCAGGGCTCGGGTCATACCTGCCTGGGCTACAAGATGGGAGAGCTCTTCCATGTCTCTTTTCATGTAGTCCAGGGAGGTACATCTCAGGTCATTCACACCAACATGGACAATGACAGAGTCATATTTGTACTTGGTGTGGAGTGACCTGCGTGCATGGGTTATGTGGCGGATCCTGGCAGCCAACAGGCAGCTGACAGTAACCTTATCCTTGTCTAGCCTGGTGAGTGGGACATCAGTGTGCCTGACTATAGATTCACCTATGACTAGTGTGTTGGGTACGTTGTTTTGCCTTATTGGCTGTGGTTGAGTGGCACACTGAGTCTGTGGGCTATGTGTCATTTGGGTTGTGTTGGGGGATGGAGGTTGCTTGTGTTTCTGCTTTGGAGGTCTCTCTTGCTTAGACAGATTATTATTGAGAGCCTCCGCAAATGTTTTTGTGTTACTGTGTGTGGATTTTGGTGGTGTAGATTTAGTGAGACTATGTGATGATTGTGGTGTGGTGTGGTGCAAATGTTTACCTTCTCCTCATGACTGTCAAGTTCAGTCTTGGTTAGAGAGAGCTTTACCTCCAGTTTGGCTAGATAAGTGCATCTCTCACAGGTTGTAGTGTTGGATGGTAGGAGGAGAGGGTTGTCAGTGTACATGAGGCAATTTCTACATTGCCTCAAGATGCCAAGATTCATCAGATAGACAGGAGAGAACACTTGAAGCTGACCCTTGGACATGCCTGAAAAAAAGGCTTACAGTTTTTTTTTGTTTGTTTTGTTTTTTTTTTTTACAGAAAAGTAGCAAAAGCAGTAGTAAAAACAATTCACATGCAGTGTAAGCTAGCACACTTGAGTATGCAGCAATATTAGACCAAACACAGTTTAAAAAATGCAATTAAATTAAAAAGGACTAAAAGCAAGTGCAGAAAGAGTTTATTAGGTAGAATGTGGTAAAGAGATGGGACTGGAGGGAGTGTCCCAGATCAAATCTACAGTGGGGCGGGCAACTGCAAAAGCCACCAAATTTAAACTACAAATCAAAAATAGGAAGGGTAGGTGGGGCAAGATCTAAGCAACAACTAACAGTACAAACTTTAAAACCAAAAAAATTCTCAACTCTGTATATTTGCCGATCAGTCTCTCAGAACAGTGAGACAACAGTTTCAACACAGATGTAAGCAACATTTAACTAACTCTATAATCAAAAAAATATATACTCAGCTCTGTATAACTGCAGATAATCTGTAAGGCAGTCTCTCAGAACATAGGTTCCAGAAATTTGAATGCAGCTATTACTATACCACCTGAAGACACAGCAGAAAATGGGGGTGGGTGGAGAAAACAGTTTCAACAGAGATCTAAGCAACAACTAACAGTACAAACTTTAAAACCAAAAAAAAATTCTCAGCTCTGTATATTTGCCGATCAGTCTCTCAGAACAGTGAGACAACAGTTTCAACACAGATCTAAGCAACAATTAACAAACTCTATAACCAAAAAATATATACTCCGCTCTGTATAATTGCAGATAATCTGTAAGGCAGTCTGTCAGAACACAGGTTCCAGCAATTAACTACCAATAACATTGAAACTTCATTAGGCAATATTATTATATCAATAAAATGCTTTGAGAAAATTTCCGGATTGAAATTTAATCATAATAAAACAGAAGTAATGTTAATAAATAAAAAAAGCTACATCATTTTTATAAAAGTACAAAGAGTTTAACTGAGAAAATAAACAATTGAAATAATTAGGAATTAATATAATAATTAGATGGAAGGAAACTATATCATTAAATTATAAAAATTTAACTAATAGCATAACAAAACTGGTTGAAAGTTGGGAAAAAAATCTTCTTAATTGAAGATTATATTAATAAAAAATGATAATATTACCAATAATAAAGTACCTTGCTCAGTCATTACTCATACCATCCATAATAAGATTATAAAAAGACTGAACTCTATAATATTAAGATTTCTGTGCCCTTTTCAAAAGCCAAAAATATCATATGAATGGCATGTAAGAAGTTGGGAAGAGAATGGTATTGGATTCCCAAATATTGATTTGTATATTAAATCTGCTATCTTAAACATTGCGAGTCTTTGGCTTAGCTCAACGTATAGTTCAAATTGGAAATTCCTACATGAAGTAAGTTTAGCTTCAAACATGGTAACTGAAACAAATTTTAATGTTTCATCAAACATTAATATAGCACATTGGGTTTTAAAAGACTATTGTATTAATAATAGAAGCATCACTACTTGTACTTTTGGCATTAAGCATATTTTAGTTGTTTTCAAAACAGTAATGACTAGTAATTATTTAATTAAGCAGCTGTTGTTCTTAATGTTTCCTGTAGCTTATTCAACTGGTTGTCTGGACTATTTCAACATAAAACATAACTACTTTTGGGAAAAATAATTTAAAATGTTGCTACCAATTCTTAGATAGAAATAAAATAAACTCTGTAGAAAAACTCTTATCTTAGATATAATACAAGTAATACTATTTGGTTAGATAGGTCTTAATGGAATTCTTGAATAATAAATTGCACATCATTGGTTATGAACACTAAATCGGTTCCTGAAATCTTAGATTTCTTATTTCAGATTAATACATTTAAATATAAAAACAAATCATACTTATCAATAATTTATAGAATTTTAAGAACTGAACTTATAAGTTTTGATGTCTCTCATTGGGACTATTCTACAACAATAAACAAAGAAGCATTTTCAGAGGCCAGAAAAAGTTATATTTGCGGTCTATAAACAACTCCACAACATCTATTTATTGGAAAATTTGTACTCAGAAGTTTCTATATAGAAATGTTTTAACCCTATGTAATATAGCACTTTTTTATAAAAAAGAAAATGTAAGATGCTGGAGATGTAATACTAATTTGGGTGCAGACTGGGAATATATGATTTTGAAATGTCAAATGGTTGTGCCATTCTTGGAAGAATTCAGAAATTTTGCTAAAGCTTTGTGGTCAGACAAATGTAATATAACAGGGTCTTTGATTTTATTCAGTGTTCCCATTCCACATCCTATCCCTAAAACTCAAGTGTCTCTCCTATGGTCCATCATGGCTATTGCCAGAAAGGTTATTACAATAAATTGGAAGGGTAAAAGTCTCCTTTCTTTTTCAGAGTTACTTGCCTAGCAATAACAGCATGTAATAAGGAATTACTAACTCTATATAATAGAACTTCAAATGTTACCCATAAGAAACTATCTTGCCAAAAACTTAAAGATGTATTAGAAAAATATTCATGCTGCCACTTTATATCAGTATTTGTTATGGACATTGTATATATATTTTTTGTTGATTTTTGTTTTTTGTTTCAATTAATTATTAAGTCTTGTAATTTTATTTCAATTTATCTTAAAATGCAATAAAATCTTTAAAAAAAAAGAAATTACAAATAGAATATACAATAAGCACACATTAAAATTAACACAGGAAGAAAAAAGTAAAGTAATAGAAAAAAATGAATATTAAATAAAAATCACAGCTGGATTCCTCAGTATGACTGCTTGTATGTTATCTAATTAAAATGTATTGTAAGTTGATCCATTTGTGATTTAATTAATAAATAATATACTACATGCTATGAAGACAAACAAAATTACCAGAATTTAGTCCAACTATTTGAAAATCGTATTATAATATTCTAAAATGTAACTGTTGCACATAAAATGTATTCAACTGAATTTCCAGTTCTTCACATTTTTATAAATGTTTTACTAAATATATTCATTTGTATATTCTATCTGATATTTTCAGAATAAAGAAGACAGAATTAAAAGGTGAGACACATTTCATCTCCCATTGCATTAATTTGCTAAATACATAAAATATGCTCAAATACTCCACATATGCCAGTTCAAATCAGTAGAGCCATAAATCTATCTAACTGGTCAAAAGAAGAATGCCATGTGCACAACAGGGATTTATCTTTGTAAATCATGAATATATCATGAAGCACCACAACTAATAATAATCTGAAAGGAGGAAAATCATCATACTCCATAACTAAAACTCTCCAAAAATAAGAGTAGTCTACAGACTCAAAATTAATTTGCATGCGCCTTTCAACTTTACACCCTAGTGCATTATTTTTTTTATTTTTTATTTTTATTTAACATTTGTTAACCGGGAAAGTCCGACTTGGAACAAAGCCAATTTTCAGCGGAGGCCCGGGGAGAAAGGCTCCAGATGCATGTCTTTGTAACGTGGGAGGAAACCAGAGCACCCGGAGGAAACCCACACGAATGCAGGGAGGACATGCAGACTCCACACAGAAGGCACCCCAGCCGAGAATCGAACCAGAGAACCTCTTGCTGTGAGGCGACAACGCTACCGCTGCACCACTGCATTGCATTAATATCTTGCATTAATATCTTGCTATATACATTTTTGCTTGAAATAGTGGCATACCTCACCATGTCCTTGAAATAAAACAGCTATGTATGTAAGACACAATTGCAGTGTGCACTTGTAATAACAGAAAGATCACAAACTTGCTCTCCTAATTTTCTGTCATTTGATTTACATTTTTTTCTACACTGCATTTTCTTTAAGTGCACATTAGCATTTTGTGGTGTTTGTTACAAGTGTTTCATATTTAATACAGTGTTTGCGGGAGCAGTGATTAACATCAAAGACACATGATGAGACAAACACAGGAAAGAAATGTGACATTTCCTAAAAAGGCAAACAGAAACAATTTCATGTGCAAAACAAATAGAATAATTATTGAATTACACCTTTTCTGTATGCAATACTTTTAGTGTTCAGGGAATCACTTTTTGAAAGAACAATTTAACATTTGGGTGGAGTTCTCCTTTAATTGAAATAGTAGAATTAATGCCTCATCATCATCATCATCATCATCCATACTATGATATAATGTTCATGACTGTCCATGTTTGGATGCCCAATTACATGCCACTACAGACAAAACCTGCACATTCAACCAGTCTGCATAAGTCCCTATGAATGCTTTTGGATATCCACATAAAGTAATGGTGGCCAATAACCTGAAGTAGGTGAGTGTCTACTTTATTGGAACAATTTAGTAAATGATTACTTTAAAACTGGTAAAATACATTTTCTCAAAAATGTATATAGACATTTTGAAATATCCCTGTCTGCTTGACTAGTAAATAAATGCATTGTAAATTAATGGATCATGAGAAAATAATGATCCCTCGGCAGCATAAATGGTCCCTCAAACTACTACATAACTAAGTATCAGCACGTCATATATAGTTTTATATTCAAATAGAATTTATTCAAATGTAAACATTTGTATTTCTCACTCATATCTAGTCAAGGGGACAAAGAATATAAAAATAGTTTTAGAACATATTCCTAATGCAAACTGCCAAAATGTTAACAGATTTCAGTCTCTAATGATACACTAAAACTGAACTTGCACCTACATGTACTTTATCAGGAATATTGCAACCATAAACAAAATACTGAAATTAAAACATCTGGAATAGCTTATTAAATTGTCAATCTGCACAGTCTTTCAACTGGGAATCAATAGCCTTCCAGTGGATGCATTTTGCTAAAGATTGGGCAATTCATTTTAGTGTCTGCAATCTTGTAAGAATCATATCACAGTATAGCCATGATCACAATTTTATACTGCATTGTTATTTCCTCTCTTTCTCTCTCTCTCTTTCTGTTTTCATATTAACACCATCAATATTTTTTGTAAACTTTTCAATGCATGTTCAGTAAGACTGCATTTAGTTACTTAATTGTATACTTTGTTGAGCAGATTGATCCCACTAGGCCAGTGGTCTCTGTTCAGGAGAGACCCAAACAGGTTTTCATACTGACTAGGGGAAAGTTGATCAGGACACCAGGGAACTTTGATTAGTCTTTTCATCTAGTTGATAGCAGAAGGCTGTATATAACCAGAGGAAAATGGAACAGAATGCTGAATGTATGGTGGAGGAGATATGGCAGATTAACAGTGTGCAAATATGGTAGTGAACAAAATTAAAGTTGTAGTGATGAAAACTGGAGGCATGGAGAGCTGAAAAAAGAAACAGATGATTGAGGCAGATAGAACAGATGATGATTTGGTGGTTTCTTCCAGTGATATTTTAGACAAATGTGTTCAGGAATCTGCTGACTCTAAAACCAATGTTTTGGTAAGTGCTTCTGTGCAGGAATCTGCTGATGTTGAAACTGTGACTGTTTTTAATGATACTGGCAATTCAGAATGTACAGAAGCCATCATGGTAATGGAGAAGCAACCAAAATGACTGTGCAGCAAACCGTTGTGGATTGTAATGACTTAGCTGTTTTTGAGGCTGGAGAGAAGTAACAACTGAAGAGGACTGAACATAGGTATTCACATGATCAGGCTATGAGGTCTAGGAGCCATTTAATCAATAAGAAGCCTTACAGATACCTTAAGAGAAAGGAGATTACTCATTGTAATAATATTGCAAACAAATGGGACTAGAAAGGTATATTGCTTGAGATACTGTTGTGTCTTTAGGCTTCACTGTTAAAGACATTAGGGCTATAATACATTTACAAAATGAAACCTTTTATGAAATAACATTTGAAAATTATGTATTAGTAAGAAACAGTGTAAGGCTGTGTGATGCTAACTCTTTTTGTGAGTCCTGGACGATTTTGTTTTCATGTAAGATCTTCAATGCAAAAAAACAAAAACAAAAAACAATGACTGCAGTTCAGTACTGCCTGTATTAAAGAAATGTACTTAAGTACTTTGAAAAATGCTGTTCCAGAAATGTTTGGAATGAGGCATGTTAGTATGGGGTGCAGCAAATGTGAAAGAAGGAAATATTGCGCATATATGGAATGTAATTAAATTTATTGGGCAAAGTGGAGTTGTGAAATATCAGAGGCAGCCATACTTTTTTGTGAGGACGGCAATCATTTTGTTCAAGAATGTACATAAGGGGGGAAGAAGGCATTCTGTTAAAAACTGTTGGGCAAAATATGGAAAATGAAATGAAACAGGCCATTTTTAATTTGACTATCCAATTACAACAGGAAAGAATTTTACAAAATAGAAATGGCAATATATATTGTGATTCAGAATGACAATGCAGAAAAGGCATTTGAGTAATGAGGAAGATAGACAAAAAGTGTTAAGTTGTAATAAAGAAGAAAAAAAGATGAAGAAGGGCTGAGCAGGAGGAATTGGTTACAGAAAGTGAAGTGGAAGAGTAGGAGGGGCTGTATGTACATGACATTCCTAAATATAATAAATATGAAGTGGTATAAAAGGAAGTAGAGGAATCAGTGGATAGTATGGTGAAAGGAGTATTAAGAAAAACTGCAAAGAAAGGTAAAGGATAATTCTTCAACTGTCAAAGTAAATGTTAATAATATGAGAAATGAAGTTTAGGAGAATATTAATAAGTGAATGGTGTAAGGAAGTAAAAATAGATATGTGTTTGCAGAATGTGAGGTTGGTATTGCTAACAGAAAAAGACCAAATAATGGACATGTGGGGGACAATATGGAGTCAAGGTAATGAAATCTGCTCAGCAATCATAGTGCTGTTGAAAGAAGGAAGTTTTAAACTATTATAGATGACAATAGCTATCCCAGATAGGATAGTTGTTGCAGATGTGAGAGGTAGTGAAGAGGTGCTTAGTACACTTTTGTGGTATATGCATATGTGATGATGGGATAAAGGATACACCTGTAAGAAGAAATTAAAAACAATATATGACAGAAAATGTGGATATATCAGTAGCAGAAAATGTTATCTGTCTCACAAAGAAAAAGTTTGGAAAAATAGCATAGGGTAAGAATCTTTAGGAAGGTGATGGCAATGAGGAACTAAAGGTTGGGCAAAGAAAGACATTTACTTACAGTAGGGGATGTAGTAAAACAGAAACTAATTATGTATTTATTATTATCAGAAGGGGGACACCAGATAAAGATTTTTTTCTGATCATGCAGTGATACAGGCTAGAATTGGGGAGGAGGAAATTTTTATTAAAGAAGTCAAAGGGATTAAGGAACTGATGGGAAATATTTTTTTTTCATTATATCTATAGCAATTATAAGTAGGGCGTTGAAGGATCATGAAAGTATGAGGCCATTGCCTGAGTATGAGGAATTTTGAGGGGGGTAAGGAGTAAGTTGGACTAAAGAAAGAGAGATATGAGAGGAATACTGGTTGGCTACGGAAGAGCCGAAGTGAGCAGTGAGGAGCAAGACATCAACGGCAATCTGCCAGCTTCTAGAAAGTGACAGTACATGGTTGTGAGACAAAAGCAGAACAATAACAAAGATAGTTACGAGACACCCTTCATAAGGAATGACCACAACAATCAGATTACCAGTTCCCAGGACATTAAATGCAAATGGAAGGAGTACTCCCAGTGTCTTCTGAATGCAGAAAATCCCACAGATGCTGTACTGCTCTAGATGCAGCCTGCTATGAAAGAAGAGGAGGAGCCCACCCTAGAGGAAGTGAGAACAGCACTAAGGAAAATGAAGTCTTGGAAAGCAGCAGACCCAGATATGGTCAAGATGTTGGGTAAGTTAGGGAAGAAATGGCTCTTGAGGGTATGCATAGCAGTATGGAGAGAGAGGCATATCCCACATTACTGGAAAATAAGCATGCTTGTGACAGTGTACAATAGAAAATGGACATTAATGACTGTAGACTTTATAGCAGTATCAAACTCCTGTAATGCTGCATGAAAGGTCTGGAGAGGGTGATTGAGAAACAAATGCAAAGAGCAGTAGAAAGCAAGATGGAAGACAAACAGTTTAGATTCAGATTAGGATGCAATACAACTGACCTGTTGTTGGCAGTGATACAGATATTTGAGAAGAAGCTAGAGATGAGGAAATAATCCAACTGGGCATTCCTAGACATAGATAAAGTATATGCCAAGGTCCCAAGAAAGCTGATTTGGGTGCTCCTAAGAAGGTTTGAAATCCCAGAAACATTGGCAGAATTAGTGCATTGTTATGTACAAGGATCCGATGATACAAGTATGAATAATGTTCATACTTACAAAGGGGTTCCCAGTGAGAGTGGGTGTGCATCATGGTTCAGTTTTGTGCCCACTGATGTTCACACTGCTGAGGGACTTCCTTAGCAAATAGGTCAGAGGAGACAAATCAACAACGCTGCTGTATGCAGACAATGTGACATTACAGGTAGAGTAGGAAGAAGAAGAGGAAGAAAGAACTTCAGCAAAGGATAAGGGAATGAATGCAAAACTGTAGGCACATGAAATGAAACAGACATTTGTAATGGCAGTTAATAGGGAAAATCAGAAGAAGTTGGGAAGTGAGATAGAAAGATAAAAAGAGGAATGAGTTAACAGCTTCTAGCCCGTGTGAAGGTTGGTTGTATAGAGGTCAGAATGAGAAGGGCAAGGGTAGAATTATTGGGGCTGCTGCCAACTGGCTGTGAGTGTCAGGGGTAGTGTATGACAGAAGAGTGCCAAAGAAGATGAAATGTAAGGTGTATAAAAACAGTGGCGTGACCAGTACTACTGTATGGTACAAAAACCTGGGCAGTAAAGGCAGAGCTGTTGAAGAAAGTAGAGGTCATGAAGATAAAGTGCCTGAGATGGTTGGTAAGATACACATTGTGGGACAGACAAAGAAATGAGGACATCAGAGCAGAAGCCCAAGTACTCCAGTTATAGGGAAGGTCACAGAGAACGATTGTTGTTTTGGGCACATGTGCAAGAATGCAAAAAACAATCTGGTGAAGAAGATATGGGAGAGACAGGAAGAATACAAGAAGAATTGAGGGCATCCCATAAAGAGATGGGTGGATTGTGTGACAGAAGACATGTGACAGCCAGGCATGGCCATTGAAGAAGGTAGGAGTTTGGCACTGAATTGAGAGAGATGGTGAAAGTTGACCTAACAACCTGACCCGATGCAGAAAATGGGAAAAGAGGTTTGATGATGATGATAACCTAGTCTTGTTTAACCTTAGAGGCTTAGGCAATGACTCTTCTACAGCATCAGCATAAGAGAATTTTTCATGCATTTGTGTGGAGTGTTGAGGGGGTTGTGGTGCTTATGAGTGATGTTTCTTATTAAATATTTGCATCTAGTTTGTGGCGAGGTAAGTGGTAGTTCATTGTAAGCATCAGGCAGTGGCTACAATGCCTAGGTATACCATGTGCTATGAGTCTGGCAACTGAGGGAAGGTAAGATGACTGACCTTACATTTAGTTCAAGAGTGTAGAAAATTAGGGATATAAGATTTATTTATACAGTATTAGTTTGCAGTAAAGTTTCTTTTCTTTTAATAAATCCTTATGAATACAGAATATACAGATGGGTACCACAAAATGTTTGTAGTAGAACAACGTATTGGAAGTACCCTATTAAGGTGGAAACAGCTTACAATAAATTAATTTGGCACTAATTAAGAGGGCAAAAATTTGGCTTTCTATGGCTGAATGGCTTAAAATCAGTAAAACAACCAGTTTGTGAGGTAAAACTGTTTTTTTGGTAAATTGAATTACTCTGAGCTTGACAGACACTGCTTTATTAGTTGGTGTGGTTTTCTGAATATAACGGCATTTTAATTTTTATTCCGTGAAGAAGATTCCAGCTTTGACACCATGCCATGATGTGCAAATTTTTGTTTGCCAGTAATGTGTAACAGTTGTGCCAATAATGTCAGGATGCACCAGCATTTTAACAGAAACAGTAACTTTTATTCTATACAAAATGGCAGCACAGTAAAAATTATGTTGATACTTCACTTATCACTAAACACACTTAGGAGCATCTAAGCACTTGACTCCATGCATAATGGAATCCAGTCATTTTTAGAATGGCTATGCTGCACCATAGTCTTAAAGTGGCAATGGTTAGAATGCATATGCTCAGACTCAAATAGCTTTACATTCTTATCTTCACAAAAGTCATATCCTATCACCTGTGCACCATATATTTCATGCACACCATCAAACACAAAAGTAAATAAATTAAATATATATATATATATATATATATATATATATATATATATATATATATATATATATATATATATATATATATATATATGTAGGTCCCCTTCAGAAGCTCGAGTTTTCAGAAATTCAAAATTCATATTACTGAAGCGATATGACTGAGTTTCTGAAAACTTGAAGCTTTTGAATGGTGATCGCAGTACAGTGATAATCGTGGAATATACCCTTTTCCCAACTGTAGTACAATCTCGAAGTTGGTATATATATAATATGCAGGGGGTGTGAAGGGTGCAGCCCCCTCATGAGGGGTGTAGGGTGGCTTGCCCCCCCCCCTGCAGATACATAGAAAAAATGTAGATTTTTGTTATTTTTTGAAGTTTGAGTTTTCAGAAACTCAATCATATTGTCTTGACAATATGAATTTCAAGTTTCTGAAAACTCGAGCTTCTGACATAGACCACACACACACACACACACACACACACACACACACACACACACACACACACACACACACACACACACACACACACACACACACACACACACACACACACACACACACAGGTGTCTTGTAAGGTACATCCCAAATGGGGCATTGTACTCTATGCTGGGTCTGATGAGTGATGCGTAGAAGGGCACAATGACCTATCTGTCTCAGTGAGACCCTTTTGGAGGATGTCTGTGTCAGCCAGAGAGTCAATTATAGCCCCTAGTTTGCAGTTGTTTGCAAACTTGGTCAGCCATAGTCCTCCTGTGCTTGCCTGTACCACTGAGAAGTATATGCCAAACAGGAGGGGTCCCAGGACTGAGCCCTGGGAAACTCCACTTGTAACTGGTTTAGAGTCAGACCTAGCTCCCGCAACTCTTACCATGTGGGTTCTGTCCGTATGCCAGTTGGCAACCCATCTCATGACGTAGGGGTTTATGTTCAAGCTGGTGAGCTTGTCTATAATATCAGAATGGGGAATGGTGTTGAAGGCCTTTGCAAGGTCTAGGTAGGCTGTGTGGACCACCTTTCCCTTGTCTATAACCTTGGTAACTATCTCAAAGAAGTCCACCAGGTTTAGGAGGTATGATCTGCCCTTAACAAAGCCAAACTTGGTAGGGTCCAGTGTTTGGAGGTTCCCGATGTCTCAGTTAATGTGATCCATGATGATGCACTCCATAGCCTTGCAGACCAAGCTAGTCAGGCTTATAGGGCGATAGTTCCCAGGGTCTGTTGTAGCTCCATCTTTGTGGAGCAGAATAACCACTGCTGTGTGCCACTCCATGGGCATGCAGCCTCTGGAGAGGCTGAGTTCGAACAGTGTGTTTAAGTGAGGGGTTAGTTCATCTTTGAGATCATGTAGGACGCAGCCTGGGACACCGTCCGGTCCCATTGATGTTGTGTTTTTCACTTTGGAGAGGGCTGTTTTAACCTGAGTGTCTGTGATTTCAGGGGCTCTACATTCTTCTGGTATGGTTATGGGCCCTTTTGGGGGTGAGAAGGGTGTGAAGTTTGCACTGAACCTGTCTGCCAGGATGTTGGCGATATTGGTCGATTCAGTGTATTTTCTGCCATTCTGCACTAACTATGAGCAGATCTGGGAATTGCCACTTAGATTCTTGACATAGCTAAAGAATGCCTTGTGGGTATCTTTGGAGTCTTTGGCAATTTTTCTTTCAAAGCTCGCTTTAGATGATTTTATGAGGGATCGTAGTTTCTTGCTGATGCTGATCAGGGATGTCTTCCCCTCTTGGGATTTTACTCTTTTCTTTGCTAGTTTCCTCCTTCTGTTGTGTAGCTTGTTTATGGCAGGGGTCCGCCAGACTGGTTTCCTTTGGTGGCTTCCTTCCTCAAAGAAGGGGTCCTCAGCCATCACATAAACATTCCATTAAAACACCACCTGCAGTTACACATAGTAACACTGTATCCAATACCTCCAATGATAAGCCCTTAAGGCAAACCAGCAGACAACCAAATTTCCTGGTCATTGGTGATTATATAGTGAGGTACACCAACGTCCCCCTCACCAGACTGAGTAAGGAAAGAGTCACAGTTAGCTGCCTTTCTAGGGCTATGATCTGTCAAGTCAAACATGCACTCAGTTATTGAACCACAGGTACCAGTATGACTTTCTCATAGCCCATGTGGGTGTTAATGACCCAAGATATAACTCACTTGACTGTATGAAGCAAGACATGATCGAGCTCATTGATTATGCATTTCAGGCAGGTATGAGGCTAGCACTGAGCAGCATACTACCTTCTCCAAGGATGATGCCATGTTAACAACAGAAAATATGGATTTTAACAATTGGCTTAACTTCTTATGCCAACCTAGGAGAGTGCAATATTTGGCAACCTGGGAGGACATAGTTGACAGACCATGTTGCTTTGACAGGGATGGTCTGCATGTATCTCCTCTAGGCTTTTTGATATTGGCAAAGACCTTTTCCACCATCATAGTTCCTTTTTTAGGCAATGCCAAATTGATAAACCTACCAATGTAACTGAACCTGTGAAGGAATATCTGAAGGTGGTACTGTTCAATACTAGAAGTCTTAAGAAACTCCAGTCCCCTGCAAGGCTTTGTCTCCCTGGAGAGTATAAACATCTGTGTAGCAATGGAGACATGGTTTAAAGTCACTGACAGTACTCCAGCAATGTAAGGTTATAATGCATTTCACACATTTAGACCAACTACTTCACAAAAGGGAACTAATGGTGAACATGTCAGTCTGTATTAAGACTAATCTCACATCCAGACTAATTTAAACTGTATGATCCACTGGAACTCATACATGTGCACCATAAACAGGGTATTGTACCATATACATGCAATATATAGGTCCCCTCCATGTTCCAGGAAACCCATACTACCTATTTCAATGTACTAGAGTCACCCAACATTCAGTCCAATACAGTATCCATGGAGAACTCAACTTCTCCTCTATAGATTGGGAATCCCACATTACTTCTAATGTACAAGCCCAGCGATGCCTAAACTTTGTTAATACCAATATCCTGTAACAGTTGGTTTATTCTCCTACCAGGGGTGCAAACATCCTTGACCTTGTGCTCACGAACATGGGGGGGGGGGGCAATGTTCCTCACCCAATGTAATATCTTTGCTTGTCAGATCTGGCCATAAGGCAGTATTACTTGAAATAAAAGTTAAATCTGGGGATCTTGTGAAACCAAAACCCTTTAGGAACTATTCCAAGGCCAACCTCTGTCTACTAAGCAACACCTTGGCTATGTTCCAAGCACCCCCAAACCCAGTAAACACCACAGAATACACCAAGCTATTTACAAAAATCTCTGTACAGCCATATTGATAGCTGTGTAGAGTGAGCTATTGCCACTCGTATTAAGAATAAGACAAACTCAAAAGACAAACCACCCTGGTGGAATCAGAATATCAATTGGTTATACAGCAAAAGAAAAAAATCTTGGCCAAGCAAAGGAGGAACAAAACCATACACACTAAAACCCCCCTGACCAATCTAAACTGGCAGATAAGAGGGTTAATTAATACTTCAATGGCTAACTTTGAAGAAAAAATTGCTTCTCAGGCAAAGGACAACCACTAAGGTTTCTACAGCTATGTCCATATAACTTCAGAGAAAATACTCAACAATGCTTAGAAATTATTGTTAAGGTAATCACCCATACTGAACCAGAGGCCATTGTCAACCTTTTGGCTGACAGTTTCAGCTCAAATTTCTCCCCCCACTCTCCCCCGATAGTCCAAAGGAAAATTAACATAACACAATCCCCCCAAATATTACTAGAGAACAGGTCATTAATACACTTTCCAAGGCCAAAAACACTGCATTGATGGGCCCCAAGAACATCCCAGGATGTTTAATAAATAGCAAAAAACTTGACCTCTCTCATGCACTTGAATTACTTTTCAACTGCAGCCTTCAGTCAGACTTTGTGCCCAAGGAATGGAAGGTGGCTACAGTCATTCCCCTGTAAAAAGGAGGTCCAACTACTGATCCCTGAAACTACAAGCCTATAAATCTTAACTGCCTCATATGTAAGGCCATGGAAAGAATCATCATGGACATTAAAAATGAGGACACAGGTAACCTGCAAATGCTTGATCCATCACAGTTTGGCTTTGTTAAAGGAAGGTCATGTGTATTGAATCTGGTAGACTTTTTCAAGAAGGACACTAAAGTACTGGATGAAGGTAAGACTGTGCATACAGATTACCTCGATCTGGAAAAGGCTTTTAATACAATACCCCACTCAGGCATTATAGGCAAGCTCACTGATTTAGGTATAAACCCTTTTAGTACCCACTGGATAGCCATCTGGCTCACTGATAGGACCCAGGAAGTCAAAACAGGTGAGAACACCTCCGTCAAGAGGTCAGTCACTAGTGGAGTTATGCAGGGCTCTAAACTGGGCCCACTCCTTTTTGGCATCTATTTTTCTGAAATGGAAGCAAATTCTGAAGGTTTATTGCTGACTAAATTTGCAAATAATTGCAAGATGGAAGTTATCACCAACTCCCCTGCAAACACTAACATTCTATAAGAAGATGTATCTCTGACTAACAAATGGTGTCAAAGCCATGATCTTAAACTCAATGCTACGAAATGCATAATTTTACCCTTTGTGAACTCAACCATCCCATCTAATTACCATGTTGAAAATACACCTCTACGAGTCCACCCAGTGGTCGGGGATCTGGGTACATACATAGAGTGTAGCCGTACCTTCAACCACCACTTGGCCACAGTGGTGAGGAAACCCTTTTATGTTGTGCAACTTATAAGTAAGGGCCTGGCATCTAGCCCTTTCCCTCTACTCAGTCTCCTGTAGATTGCTGAGGGGGTGATCTATAACTGGCTTACAAGGCATCTTCAAACCCCACACTTGTGAATCTCCTATATATGCATGTCAAAGACTACCAAAAATACAAGGTCTAGGGACCTGAATTTTGTCTATGACTTAAACAGAATGTGCTGAAGAGACAGATATGTGTCACAGAGACTGCCCTTCCTATGGAACAAGCTTCCCATACATGTGAAGCAGAGTTTGTCTATTACGCAGTTTAAGCACAACCTAGGCAAGTGGATGGATAATAGGAAATTTACACTGGTCCTCACACCCATGCCCCTTATGGACAGGGGTAGTTTATAAATACCTGGCCCTCAATGTCCTATTTGGATGCAGGGCATTATTATTCTTTCAGGAAACTTGGCTAGGCTTAGAAAAAAATCCTACTACAACCCTGGGTCATTAGCCTAGTAGCAGTGTATGACTGTATGACTCTATGACTCTGTATATGTAAATGAAATGCACTGAATGTATATTCATCTCTGTGTGGTGATTTTTATCATGACAAGGTCGTGGTTTATTATTGTTGCTATTTGTTAGTGGTAGGTTTGTTGACTTAAGAAGTAATGTTCGACTTAATTACACTTCAGTTGCAGCTTCCTGTCCTTTCCAAGGAAAGCTTATGCTAAAGGCATGGGTTGACTAATTGGTTTATTAATATGTATACCTTAGAGTGTTTGCACTTAACCTTTTTCTGAATGCTTTACTTTGATTAACTTGCTGCAGCATGCTTTGCATGGATTTAATATGTTTTCTTTTTAAACAATCCATGTAATTCTGCCTTTGGGCAGCATCACAGTGATTCACAAGGCAAAGCCACTATTAAGTATTGCATGTTACTCAAATGAAAAAAAAAAGATCCTCAGTGAAGTCCCAGAGCACTTGTTTATGCCCAGTTGACTTTTTTAATTACTTGATGTTGAAAAGTGGGATTTCTTAACTGAATCCCTGTATTGAAATATGATAATGTATCGTGAAATGAATATTACAAGTGTCAAAAATCATTCAGTCAATGCAAAGCCTTGAAAGCTTTGTAGTAGTAGTATTCCTTGAAAATGTATTGTGTACAGCTATTAGTTTTAGTATTTTTTGTTAGGAGTTCCCTGACCACAGTATTTAGCTGTTGTGGGAGTGCCACTGGCCATATTTGATTGTAAAAGTATGTTAACATTGTGTTATTGGCTGGCAGGAGTTAGCTTCGGTCAGTGTTTAATGAATGAAATAGAGCTGTATCCTACAAGTCAAGGGGCCCTTTTCACATTAATTGAGTGGTTTTGTTTCTCAAATAAATGTTAATGTAGTGAATCATATGGTTAGAAAGTCCTGTGTTGTGGAGTTTTGTAGTGCAGCCCCAGGCACAGTCATCTGTCTGGATATCCACTAGGCTATGCCAAAGCATCATCTTTTAAATCTATGTTCGAAATATGGTCTGTACAGTATAATTCTTATTAACATGTCACACCAGGTTACTGGGAACCACTATTAGAAAAAGCTCCCAAAAAGCCTTAATCCACCATATAATTGACATCACACAAACCTGTAACTGCCATTAAGTTCAGGCAGAAATGTAAACAAAATCACATTTGCTTCATGTTAATACACTGCATTGAGATATTTCTGCCTTGAACTTTAGCATATTTGATCTACTGTGGCAATAAGACTAGAGAAGAGAACAATTGTCATTTCTAGGAAAGAAAGGGGTTTATAGAATATAAAAGCTTCTATATCCATAGGCCTTGCATCCCACAATTTAATTTTAGATCCTTCGCTTATGGTATCAGAATCAATTAATCCTGTTAACTGATGTTGCATAACCAGCATCTTTAAACTTGTACTATAAATATATTCTCCTGTAATTATAGTCATTCTTATATCTCTCACAGCAGAGATTTCTTGCAGAATGTCTAGATTTTTATGTTGTATTTTGGTCTGCTGTTTATTAAATTTGCAGTTTTCTCACAATTCAATGATGATTGAAATAACTAAATTATGACAGATATTTTTGTTTCAGATGTCATGGTCTTTAGAAAATGCATATTAAAGCAAATACTTTCATTCTAACAACTTTCTTTATAAGAGCAATAATTAAAATCAGTTCCTGATTTTGGGCATTTATTCTTCCATTACTTCTGTCTTTATGCAGATTTCTTGCACTAAGAGCGTGAGAGATATGGCCACTCTAAAATCTGTCTTACTTTTTACCTTGTCACAGAGGAAGCCAAACAGCAAAAATACTGTGCCAGCTGTTGTCTGTTAATGTCTCTTGGCTGCTGTCCTTTTAAAAATATTTTTATTTCTTTAATAGTGTGGCCCGTACACTACCTTATATGGAGTATGATCTTGACTGCCAGGAACTGAGACCATTATGTAGTGTGTTTTGATTTTTTTTTTTTTTTTATTAATGTTACTTGCTCCCATCTGATCTCATGGCTACAGACTTGTTAATCTATGCACTGTGTGTACAACACACATTTTTCATGCAGTGCTGTCTCTCCAGTCTCCATTGTTGTTGTGAGGGGTCTGGTCAACCCTATCCATCCATCATCCTTTGTCACACACTGACTGGTTTTACCATATAGCGTATTCCTGTGCCTCCTGTGGTGTTACCATTAGGTGTACTCCTTTACCTTTTGTAGTGTTACCATAGAGCATACTCCTGTGCTTTCTACCTGAAGGGGTATGCCGCATTCAATTCCCTGGGCAAACCTTCCACCACCTAGGTTGTTGCTCAGACCTTGTTTGTTGTCATTGAGCGCAGATGCCAAACCGCCATGTTGTCAGGCTAATTTGGCTGCTGTCTTCATTTTAATGCCTATGCAGGTGCCTGAAGCCTTTTGTAGTCTTCACACATTCACTAATTTGTGGATTCTGACATGGAGGATGGAGGATAAAGTAAATGGACATATGTTGATGATTAAGTCCTGTAAATTAATGCATGTGTAGACTATGGCCTATTTTCAACCACAACCCAGACTCAGATGACAGATGTTTCCATTTGTTGACTATATAAAATCAGCAGATGATGAACTAACAATCGACCTCTACAGATAGTATAGTCCCATCCAACCACAAATGCAAAATACACAGCTAAGCTGTCATGATCTGAAAATAGCAATAAATCCTCACAAATTATACAACTCGACAAACATTTACTTCTGCAGTAATTGATCCTCACTTAGTCACAAACAAATATTTACATACGTACAAATATTTCAAGCATGGGCATTAATGCCCTTCTGGCTTGCCAATATTCCAAAACACTTGTTCCCATAATAAGTATCCCGGCTGTTCTTAAAAATATCTAAACTGATACTTGCTTTAATGTAATTTGGTAGTCTGTTCCATGCATCAGCTATTCTGTCAGAGATCCAATTAGTGCACTTCTCATTCCTATAGAATCTCCTACACGGGTTGTCTGATGATTCTCTAGTACTTTTTGATAACCCCAAATATTCCCAGAGGTAGTTGTCACTAAATGCCCTATATACCTGAATAAGATCTCCTCTTAGATATCTGTAAGAGACACTGTATAAGTTCATAATAACTTAAATGTTCACATCCATTAATGCTTTTGGTATATTCCCGCTGTACTCTTTCCAGTTTACTCATGCTTGATTTCTTATAGGGTTTCCATATTGTTATTCCATACTCAAGTTTGGGTCTAATGTAATTAACAAAGAATCCCTGGAATTCATGAAGCTTGTGCCAGGTGCAGGTGTAGCGTCGGCGATCTAACACCAAATATGGCCGCCGAGCGATTCAGATACGAGCTGTTTCCACGTGCACTATCTGCGTACGCTACACCCGCACAGGTCCTGGCGCCTGTATGCTAATCACCCCATGTGCAGCAGTGTAGCATGCAAATGAAGGTATATAGCGATTCAGGAAGTGGTGCAGGCATAGCATAAGCATGCAGAAATGTAAACCGAAAAAAAACGGTTTACATTTTGCAAACATAAAATCGGGAAGATGACAGCGGACCAAACACATGTATTATACTGTTAAAATATACCAATGGATAAATATATAGCCATTGGCATAAAAAATGTACAAAATATAAAATTAACATTAAATATATATATAGTCGCACTATCGCGACGTGGAAGTGCAGGGCAGTGGTGCGGAAAGGGGATCGCAAGGAATATATAAAAATATAGAATAAAACGGTGATGAAACACATGTCACAAATTCCCCATAATAGTCATGGCGCAAGGGTTGTTAAAGGGCAGTGACAGTGTTATGCGCAGTAGCTAGGAATTAGTAGGCAATGCAATGCAAATGAAAGGAGTAATAGTGAATCACAGATTTCCCACTGGTGTAAGGAAGAACAAAACAGCGTAGCGTTATAACACTGAGGTGAGCCCTTGAGATAAAAAGGACATCAAGAGAGGGGTGTGTCACCATTGCTGTAAGCACATTAGAGCATTGCTAACCCGGTTTGCCTGTTGCTAAGCAAAGCTGCAGGATAGGGGTGTGTTGAAGTAGCCATAGCTTTGCTTAGCTGAGAGCACACAAGGTAACCAAATGTGCATGTGAACGTGGATGAAAATGCACTGTAAACCCGGTAAATGGCTGTGCGCGGCGCGCACCAGAGCAGAAACAGGAAGGTTACGGGAAAAAGATAAGGAAATGCTGCAGCATGGAAATAGGAGTGCAAATGAGTAATTAACACCTAGGAACCCACAGTTGGCCATTGACAACAGCTAACAAGGCTGCTAGAAGCTACCTGCAGAACAGGAAAGGGGAGGTGTCGTACTGCAAAGAAAACAGTACTGTCACAGCAGAACAAAGCAAAATTGCAGTAGATCAGTTACATAACCCATTTCACAACACGTTCCTGGCTAGGGAAAGTACAAAACAAGAAAGCCAGCAGCTGGATGCATGCCTGTCAATGGTAGGAGATTCGGGTTGAAAAGTGAAGTAAAGGGCAACAGATAAATCATGACAGGCAAGCATAATTCAACACCAAAGGCCCTACAATTGCAGTACTTGCTATAAAACCCATAATTAAGATACCCCGCAGCTGGAATTGCACATACACACCCAATGACATCAGCAGCATCCATAGCACAATAGTATAAAGTGTGAAAGCACCTCACACACACTTGTGTATTCCCATACACTCTGCACCATCGGTGTAAACAGATGGGGAACTTTTAATATGTACATATTAGGGGCTGCCGTAGCTTTGATTCACCAGCATGTGTTGGAGACTGAAGGTGGTGTGGAGGATGATGCTGACAACCACCTCAGGCACCGGAGGAGGAGAAGAGTGTTCAGACCCAGGGTAACCTACCAGGGGATAAATGATCTGGAGATAGTAGAGCATTACAGGGATGACAGGGACACCATACAGCAACTTGTTGAGCTGTGCCGGCCATGCCTCAGTGCCAGAAATAACAGAGGGGAGCCCATCCCAGTGGACACGAAGATATGTGTAAGCTTGAGAATACTAGCCACAGGTACCTTTTAAAGGCTAACTGGGGATATCCTGGGGGTCTCACAGGCATCAGCATCCAGGGTACTCCACCAGTTTCTGGATGCCATGTTACTACATGCCAATGAGCACATATACTTCCTCCGAATGCAGGAGTTGGCCAGCAATATGCACCTCTTCCACCATGTGGCAGAATACCCAGAGGTACTGGGTGCAATAGACTGCACGCACATACACATCAAGTCACCACCTGGTGAGCAGGGTAGGCACTACATAAACCACAAGGGATACCCCTCCATCAACTGCCAGGTTATGTGCAATGTCCAGGGCATTATTATGGATGTGTGTGCTGGCAGCCTGGAAGCTATCACAACTCCCACATCTGGCATGCCTCACAGCTGTATTAGGTCTTTGCAGGAGGGACATCCCATATGGCCACCTGGTGGGGGATGCTGGCTATGCTCTGGAACCATGGATGATGACTTCCATCAGAAATGCACAAACACACATGCAAGAATGCCATAATTAGGCACATGAACAAACCAGAATCATCATAGAGCATGGGTTTGGGATGCTGAAATCATGGTTTTGTTGCTTGGACATATCTAGTGGAGCCTTGCAGTACTCTCCAGGCATGTATGCCCACATCTTCATAGTATGTGCCATGCTACATATGATCCTGCAGAAACAGCTGCTGCAGGGACAGAATGGTGAAGGCCCTCACAGCCCACCACCATTGCCAGGGCCCCACAGGCACAGAGGGACTCAGACCATGAACACTCTGAGCCAGCCCCAGTAGGCAGACGGAGGTGTGCCCAGTATGCCCATGCCTTGGCAAAGAGGGAATGTATAGCACACACACTGACAGAGTAGGCACCTATGGACTGATACCCTTCTCCACCTGCACACACAATAAACATGGATGGCACTCACACAAGACCATCTGTAAATTGCCATGTTGGTGGTCTCCTGTGTGCATCCTACATAGGCAGCCCTCGACTATTGCACACACAACCGCTATTGGCACAAGGTAAGTCAACACCTGAACAGTAAATTAAGCTATCAGCATGTGCTGATACTGTATGTATAGGTTCATAGGTACATAGGTAGGTACTTGGCTAACTGCCCGAGGCCATTCATAAGCCTAGCCAAAATGTGTCAGCTGTTGCCAGCCTATTGATTAACTAACTGTCCCTCTGTGGAGCAGAGCCAATTGCAGGATCCCTGGGGTGTAACCACTGTTCCCCATCTACTCTGCAAGGTTTCCCTAGAGTGTTAGTGAGAGGCTCTGTATAATGTAATCAGGGATGTAGTTCTAAAGCATGGGGAGTACCTGTGACAGGAATCTGTCACTCCAGCATCTTCCAGTTATGGTTGTGGCAAGGTTTAGCTCATTACAGTGTGTGGCTCACTGTGACATGGATTCCCATAGGTGGATTATATCCATTAAGCCTGACTTGGACATGGCTTTGTTGTCCAGTAAAGATCATCTCTGAGTAAATGAGATGCCACTGAGTAATGCAATAGTTCTTTCAGTCTGGCTGCATAGGACACATGTCTGAGGCCAGTAATCCTCTTGGTGAGGAATGTTCATGGACCCTCCAGCTGTCGGATGTGTCTTCTGAGGTACATCCCAAATGGGTTATCATACTCGATGATGGGATTGATGAGTGATGAGTAAAGAGGCACAATAACCTCAGTATGTCTAGATGTGAACCCTTAAGTAATCAGATGGCCTACATAGAAGGATGTCCTAACTACCTTGGAGATATGATTGTCAAAGGAGAGATCACTATCTAATGTAGTCCCCACATACCCATTACCTCATCTGTATTAAAGTGGCTGCCACTCATGTGTTAATATGTGGGTGTTTATAGGTTCATAGGTTCATAGGTTCATAGGTTAGAACTAGGCTATCAGCCCTAGGGCCTATACAAGCCTAGCCATAACAATTCCCTGAATATTTCTTCCCACATTATTTACTTTCCTGGACCCCTGTCTAGCAGGGCGACTGACGTGATCCCTGGGGTGAATTTCCTTTCTCCCATCCAATCGTCAAGGTTCCTCTTGAAGAGGTCCAAAGAGGCACTCTGCTTGACATGTATGGGCAATCTATTCCAGAGTCTGGGGAGTCTCTGGGTCAGGAACCTATCCCTCCAACATGTTTTGTTTATTGTGATGACAAGGTTTAGATCCCTGGAGTGTGTAGCTCTGAGGGATTGGGATTTCTTTAAGTGTAGCATGTCCAACAGCTCTGGGTTTGACATGGCCTTGTATGTTAAGCAGAGATCGCCTCTGAGTAGGCGATATGTGACAGAGTATAGCTGGAGTTTTTAAGGCAGTCAGCATAGAGCATCTGCTTTAGGCCTGTGATTCTTTTAGTGAGGTATTTCTGAGGCCTTTCCAGTTGTTGCAGATGTCTTGAGAGGTACATACCAAACGGGGCATTGTATTCTATAATGGGTCTAATGAGGGATGAGTACAGTGGGACAATGACCTCCTTTTTCTGGATGAAAAGCCCTTAGTGATGAGGTGTGCCACATAGAAGGATTTCCTGACTGTTGTGATGTGGTTATCGAAGGTGAGACCACTGTCCACCTGTGTCCCTAAGTCTCTTATCACACTTTCGGTATTTAGTGTACTGCCACCTATATGGTAATTCATGGATACATGTTTTTCCCAAAGGGATAACAATACATTTCTTGGCATTGAGCTTGATCCCATGGCTGTGGCACCAAGCATCTGTTTCTGTAAGGCCCTTTGTAGAGTATCCACATCATTTGGGATTCAATAATGGCTCCCAGTTTGCAGTCATCTACAAACTTTGTTAGCCAGAGTCCCTTAGTGTTGACCTGTACTTCAGAGAAGTAGATGCCAAACAAGAGCGCCCCAGGACTGAACCCTGAGGTACTCCACTTGTCACTTGTCTGGAGCTGGATTTGGAGTCGGCTACTTTTACAGTGTGGGTTCTATCAGTAAGCCATTTAGCAACCCATTGGGTGACATAGGGATTAATGCCCAACTTAGTAAGTTTATCTATGATTCCAGAGTGGGGATGGTGTCAAAGGCCTTGGCAAGGTCTAGATAGGCTGTGTGGACCACCTTACCCTTGTCCATGGCTCTGGAGACTGATTCAAAGAAGTCAATCAGGTTCAGGAGACAAGATCGGCCCTTCACAAACCCAAACTGGGTGGGGTCCAGTGTTTGAAGGTTGCCAATGTCTTTGTTTATAAGTTCCATGATAATACGCTCCATGGCCTTGCAGATAAGGCTTGTCAGACTGATGGGACGGTAGTTTCCGGGATCAAGGTGGATCCCCTTGTGGATTGGGATAACTATAGCTCTGCCACTCAGTGGGCACGAAACCTGAGGTGAGGCTATGATTAAACATGACACTTAGGTGAGGTGCCAGTTCATATTGTAGTTCATGTAGTACACAGCCCGGAATGTCATCTGGTCCCATGGATGCTGTATTCTTGGCTTTAGAGAGTGCGTTTTGTACCTGTGTGGCCGTTATTACTGGAATTTGGCAATCTTCCGGTATTGAGATGGGCCATTTAGGGGGTGAGAGTGGGGTGAAGTTGGCACTGAATCAATCTGCCAGGATATTGGCAATATCCTTTGGATCAGTATACTTAATGCCATTCTGTTTTAGCTCAGAGCATTGCCATTTAGATTCTTGACATAATTATAGAATGCTTTGTGGTTGTCTTTGGAATCTTTGGCAATTTTATTTTCGTAACTAGCTTTGGAGGATTTTATGAGGCATCTCAGTTTCTTACTGAGGCTAGTAAGGGAGTTTTTTGCATCCTGGGATTTTCCTCTTTTCTGCAAAAGTTTCTTCCTTTTGTTGTAAAGTTTGTTTATGGCAGGGGACCACCAGATTGGCTTCCTTTTTTTGGATGAGAGCATTTTGGTTCTATTTGGGATGGCACGATTCATGCATGAGTGGATGTGCTCGTACAGTGCCGTAGTGTAGGATTCAGCAGTTGAACTTTCAGTTCCCGTCTGCATGGGTGTCATGAAGTTTGTCACTTCTGACTTGAGTAGCATGAAGTTGGCTTTAGGGAAGTTTTTTATGGTGGTTTCTTTACTGTGGGGGTGGGGTGGGATGAATGTTAAGCGTGATTAGCTTATGGTCAGACCTGACTAACGAGGGGGTGACCATAGGTATGGAGCATTGATTTCCCATGTTGGTAATGACCAGGTCTAGGATATTGGAGCCCCTGGTGGGACTATGGATTAGTTGATCCAGGGCGTTGGAATTTGTGAATTCCAAGAACCGTTGCGCAAAGGTGTTGGGACATGAGTAGTTTTCCCAGTTAATGGCAGGGTAGTTAGTTTTCCCAACATGGAATGACCAGGCAGTTTGAGGCCTTTAGCTGGAGGCCATGACTTTGACACCCTGTGTTGGTCTATGTGAGGCCCCTTGAAGGACGTTTGTGACAGCTGGACTGTCAGTTATGGCTCCCCATTTGCTGTAGTCCACCTGTGTTTGCCTGCACCTCTGAGAAGTATATGGCAAACAGTAGAGGTCCCAGGATTGAGTCCTGTGGGACACCAGTTGTGACTGGTTAAGAGTTGGACCTGGAGGCTGCTAGGCTTACCATATGGGTTCTGTGTGTAAGCCTGTTGGCAACCCAACCTATGATGTATGGGTATATGTACTGGCTGGTGAGTTTATAAATAATACCTGAGTGGGGAATGGTGCCATAATCCTTGGCGAGGTCCATGTAGTATGTGTGAACTACCACACCTAAAGTCTAGGTGACTGTAAGACATCAAACAGGTTCAGTAGGCATGATCTGCACTCAGTCAAGCTAACCTGGGTTGGGTCGAGTGTCTGGAGGTTCCCAATGTCTCTGTTAATGAGTTCCATGATGATGCTCTCCATAGCCTTGCAGACCAGGCTAGTCAGGATTATAGGGCAATAGTTCCCAGGGTCCGCTGTGGTGCCACCTTTGTGGAGTGGGATAACTGTTGCTGTGCACCACTCTGTGGGTATGTAGCCTGTAGAGAGGCTGAGTTTGAGCAGTGTGTTTAGGTAAGGGGTTAGTTCATGTGGGGCTCTTGTAAGACACAGTCTGGGACACTGTCCGGTCCCATTAAGGTTGTGTTTATGGCTTTGGATAGGGCTGTTTTAACCTGTGTGTCTGTGATTGCAGGGGGCCGTACATTCTTCTGGTATGGTTATGGGCCATATAGGGGTTGAGAGGGGTGTGAAGTTTGCACTGAACCTGTCTGCCAAAATGTTGGGAATATCAGTCAGTTCAGTGTATTCTGTGCCAGTCTGCACCAACTCAGAGCAGATCTGAGAGTTCCCACTTAGGTTCTTGACATAGCTAAAGAACGCTTTGTGGTTATCTGTAGGGTCCTTGGGAAATTGTCTTTTGAAGCTAGCCTAGGATGATTTCATGAGGGATCATAGTTTCCTGCTGATACTGATCAGGGATGTCTGTCCTTCTAGGGATTTCGCTCATATCTGTATTAGTTACCTCCTTTTATTGTAGAGCCTGTGTATGACAGGGGTCCACCAGAACGGTTTCCTTTTCTTGGAGGAGTGAGTCTAGGTTTGACTTGGGATAGCATGATCCATGCATTCCTGCAGATGATCATAGAGTGTCTTTGTATAGGTTTCAGCATCTTGGACAGCATTGTCCATTGGTGTGGGGGTTGTGAACCTTTCCATCTCGGGCATAAGCAACGTGAAGTCTGCTTTGGAAAAGATTTTCATGGTGGTTTCCTTGTTTGGGGTTGTGGGCTGAATGTGAATATCCAGAGTAATTAGTCTATGGCCTGATCTAACCAGCGAGGGGTTGACATCGGGTGTGGAACACCGGTTGCCCATGTTGGTGATGACCAGGTCCAATATGTTGTTCCCTCTGGTGGGGAATGTAGACCAGTTGTTCCAGGGTGTTTGAGTTTAGAAATTCTAGGAAGCACTGGACAAGGGAGTTAGTACTTGAGTAGTTCTCCCAGTTAATGTTTGGGTAGTTGAACTCACCCAGTATTAGGGTTTTTGGTAGGACCTGCATATTTCCCAGTGTCTCCAGAAATGTGGAATGTGGGTCCTGAGTCATGGAGGGTGATCTGTAGCAAGCTACAATTTGGATTGCAGTTTTACCCATTGTCAGTTGCACTTGTATGATCTCTGATGCATCGTGCTGCACCACTAACCT
Organism: Protopterus annectens; assembly: GCF_019279795.1. Taxonomy (NCBI): domain Eukaryota; kingdom Metazoa; phylum Chordata; order Ceratodontiformes; family Protopteridae; genus Protopterus; species Protopterus annectens. The sequence goes on from NC_056741.1 coordinate 1,508,215,099, forward strand.
GGAGGTGTGAGTATTCTTGATGAATATGGATACACCCCTGCCTTTTGTGTTCCGGTCCAGGTTTTGTGGCCGAATGGTGTGGTATGAGTTATAGCCTGGTAGTTCTGGGGTGCTCTCTGAAGCCTTAAACCAGGTGTCTGTTACTGCACAGATATCGATGTACTCCATACTGAGGAGTGCCTCAAGTGTGTGCATTTTGAGGTTTAGACTTCTGGCGTTGAGTAACAATACCCTCAGTTTCTGGTTACTTGTGCTATTTACAGTGGTGGGTTTGTCTTATCAGCCTTGCCTAAAAGTCCAACTTGCCTAATATCCACCTCTCTACTATTGTTTGCAAGCAATGACAGCTGTGCATGTGTACATGTTCTGCAAATGTGTACTGACCCTTGTTACAGGGCTGTGCCAAATGGCTATGTGTGCACCTACATAGAGTGGATATTGACAGTAGAGACGCATTGGTTGAATGTTTAGATTTATGTAGCCTAACTTCCCATTGCCAGACTAACAGCTGCTTGGAAATATGTTGACAGTACTGGTAATGAAATAGGGTGCACTTCATCTTTAACTCCAGTGTGACATCTGCAGTAAGAGTGTAAGATGTAGGAAACTGCTGCCCATGTGTAATAGCGGCTTCATAGGTGATGGCGTACACTATCTGATTATATACTGATCATGTCGATAGTGGCAGCAGAGTCTATTGATATTTGACTCTGTGTGGGGAGTGGGTGTCTGTGCCCAACAGAGCTCATGGTTCTGCTGGGTTTGTGAGTATATACCCAGACAAGGATACAGCCTGTTCACACTTGCATCATCTGTAATCAACTATCAGGATGTGATATGGCCCTCAGAGGGGGATTGCTACTAAAGGTAGCTACAATTTTCCTGTAGGAGCTAGTGTTTCCACGTCCATAACACAAATATTTACATGTGAGCATCACTGTCTAAAACATCTTCATAAGCAGTATGTACACTAAATACAGTACGTGGTACTTGTAGTACTGAATGCTCATAAAGGCATATCCACTAGTCAGCTACTGGTGTTTACTAATGTCAGCTTTGTGTATGTGGCCATCCTGGGGGAATGCAATCTCTATGCCATGTACACTGCCAAACCTGCCTAACACCACACCCTACACATTGTCTGGGATGCAGCTACAGGGGTGAGCTTGGAGGCAGTCCATTCTACACCCATGACTGGACTAAACAGTCAAGAGGTGTAGGTTAACACATGCATCTCATCACCACAACCAACACATACCCTTACCAGAACCCAGTAACGACACACACACATTCCACCAGATATCACACACATCCATAGAGGCCTCTAGGTATCTGGCCAAGCAAGAGGCCTCCCAAGTTGGAATAGACAGACACCAGAATACAAAGACTGTACAACATAGTTTGCATAATTATGTCACACCTCAGAACATGTGGCCGGAAACATGGCCAACAGTACTCATCTGTGAATGCAAACCCTAGCACTATGTTACACACCAAGCTATATGAGAGCAAACATACTGTCAACTGTCTGTCTGTCATGATTAGCCACATACCCATACACTCAGACCACCTTTAGAAATATACACATCTCTGGCATATTCTATGTTGTGCAGGAGCTGTGATGCAGTAGCCTGGACTGCATGGAAACACATGTAGGAACTATCAGGTCTTGTAGCCCATGCAGGAATGTCCCAAGTCCTGGGTAGCATTCTGCCATTGGCCAGAATGATGCAGCAGAACAGAAACAAGGATTGTATTCCACAATTGTGAAATGTACTGGTGTAATTCAAAGAGTATCCAGCATCTCTCTCCCTGGGATAACATGGTTGACAGACCATAATGCTTTGCCAGACAGGGCCTGCACCTGTCACCCCTGAGAATCTGGATACTGGCAATGGCCCATGCTTCCCCTATAGTGCCCTCATCATGCCAGGTTCAAGTGAAAGTCCACTGGTGCAAAAGGGACAGCCAAGAAATAAACTGTGGGTCCTGCTACTCAATGATACAAATCAGGTACTCAATATGGACTCACTTACGGAAATCTGAAACATGGAGGACATATCTATGCAGTGATTGAGATATGGTTCAACGCTTTGGAGAGCACTCCTGCATGACCATGTTATAACACATACCTCACCTCTTGGCCAAAATCCTTTATTGGAACACATGGGCCATGGGTGTGTTCAACTTCCTGAGGGATATGTACACCCCACGCAAGTTGCACTTGCACAACATAAGATGCATTATGCTGAGCAACTACCTTTGTGCCAAAGTGTAATCCAAAATGCACCTTGTGACAGATCATCCACCATGCCTCAGAATTCCCAACTGTCATTGTGCTGTAATGGGGAATATCAGTTTTGAGACAGGAAACCATAATCATGGCCACTCAGCTATCCCATTATGAACTGGGAAGACTCATCATGTACCAACACATGTGCTCAATGCATGTTTGATTTCATCAACACCAATGACTTGGATCACCATAGTTACACCAACAGGGCTAAGAGTATGCCACACATGGTCAGTCTTCAAAGCCAATGTTATGCTCCTTAAGAGTGAAGTGGTGACTGTCATGGCACCCATGCAGATGTACAATGCATGTACAAATGCTGGGTCTTACACAAATGCACTTTAGGCACTCACAATGTGCAGTGATCATGCCATTGCACCAGAAACAGGATTCAGACAAACACAAACATGAAGGCAAACAGGTGGTACCCTGCCTTAAACTGTACCACAGAATGTAGTAACTGTTGCAAGAGTCAACACACATGAGTGGAAGTTGATCCATGGTCAGCCTCAGTAAGATGCAGATACACCATATAATGCCATGCAAAGTTACTGTGAAACCAATCAGCCACATATTATGAGGCCATTATGAGGCCAAAATTAGAGAATTCTATAGCTGTGTCATGAAACATAATGGCAACAACAAGACCTGTTGTGCTTCACAGCACTATGGCTTAAGAAGTACTGCACCTTTGGAAATAGCACCTGTTTATTCAGATAGGGTCTTGGATAACATAAACACACTGCCCCCCCAACAGGTACACATTCATATATCCATGTACACTACAGAGCCCCTATAATAACAACTATGCAGGTACAAGCTGCACTCTCTAATGCCATACATACAGGCTGCATGGGACCTGTCCACATCCCAGGTTATATCCTACACAAATGTCAAAACAATCTGCTCCCCACATAAACATCTTGTGCAATCATAGCTTCATGTCAGGCTGTGTACACACTGAATGGTGCACAGCAACAGCCATCTTTTAATGCTGTCAACATCCGAGGGACCCTGGTATGTGTACAGCCAACCTGGTTACAAACAGCAGTATCATTGCATTGCATAACACATAATGCAACTGTGTCAGTACATGGGTACTCTGCACAGTTGTTGTAGGGCTAGGTACAGTCCACCAGACAAAAGTTACTTGGTGTTGTACCATTGCATGTCATACCACATGTATTGATGTGTGTTGGTGGTCTGAAGACATGGTGGTGTCTGAGGATTACATCCTAGAATGTAACTTTTGACACTGTGACCTGCACCTGGCTCATCTGTGATGACTTATGTTGGAGTACTGGTCTGTACATGTGAGTAGCCATTATGAATGTGGGGACACCATCACCTGGAGTGGTCTGTACCAATGTTATGGCCCACATGTCTGGTTCTGAGTTATATGGTGGTAGTGCTATTGTGCACTACAGAGCCTTCAGCCAGGTGTTCCTCACTGCACAGATGTCAGTATTCCCCATTGTAGGTTCAACAGTGAGTAGCTGTGATTATGACAGCAACACGTCTAGCACTGGTTAGCATAAGCATACAATGCAATTGTCTTCTAGGTGTCAGGGTGTTATCCTGTGTTTAGGACATTTGCCGTGGAATGGCACTATATGGGCAAATGTGAACTAGGTATTATCACCACTCCTTTGAATCATGGATGCATGTGATCTGTGACAAAGGCTTTCTTCTGTCAATCATGTCATCCCAGACTGACATACAATGGACAACCTCATAATTACAGCAGGGCATTGGTACATTGTGTCGGTCAAGTAGTTGCCATTCCTAGCATAACATCACTGTGAGTGGTAGTATTTTGCTTGGTATAGACTGATAAATCTAAGGTGATGGACAGGAGCAGATGTTGTGTAGATGACCAGTGTCAGATATATGTAGTGCAGCATTCCTGCTAACAATGACAACTACTAACACCGGAGTCCATTACAACATGTTCTGTACATCTAACTGTATGAGCATGGCCACTGTGGCCTTCTGTGTTTAGAATCAGAGTGCATCCCAAACAGCTCTGTGCCACTACATGTATGAGCATGCCCAGTATAACCTTGTGTAGTTGGACTCATAGTGCATTCCAAACAGCCCTGTGCTACCAAGTGTGTGAGCATGCCCACCGACACCTTGTGTAAGTTATGTGCTTCTGTGTGTATGAGCATGTCCATTGTAACCCTGTATAGTGATAGTAGTCATCCATTCCACAGATGGGCATATTCCTGTTCTGGATGGACTCTTACGTTAAACACACAGGTTCACAGCTATGTACATCTTAACTGTCAGCATCCCTGTTGATGTCCACAGTCCTAGAAGGTCATGATGACTTCCTTGGCATGTGTAATCTCTGTGGCACAACTTGTAACTGCATAGTACTGTAATAGTGATCTGTATAAGCAGGTGGCCTGATCCCATCACTGGCGTGTGTGTGTGTCCATCTGCCTGAGGACAGAACAATGCTTTTTAGAGTACTCACACCCCATGCAATTCTTATACTCAATGTTGGCAAGGCTGATGATGTCACCCACCTAGGAATACACCTCTGGGATTGCTGTGACCCAGTAATCTTGGTAGCACGTTCTGTAACTGTGTAATGCTGTAGTGTGATAAAGTAGTTAGGTCGGTGTTCAACTCCCAGACATGCTCTGTGCTTGTGTGTGTGTGTGTGTGTGTGTGTGTGTGTGTGTGTGTGTGTGTGTGTGTGTGTGTGTGTGTGTGTGTGTGTGTCTGAGGACAGAACAATCCTTTTTAGAGTACCCACAGTCTGTACAATTCCTATACTCAACTGTGGCAAGGCTGATGATGACACCCACCTAGGAATACACCTCTGGGATTGCTGTGATCCAGTAATCTTGGTAGCGTGTTCTGTAACTGCGTAATGCTGTCGTGTGATAAAGTCATTAGGTCAGTGTTCTACTCCCAGACATGCCAAGTGTGTGTGTGTGTGTCCGTCTGCCTGAGGACAGAACAAAGCTTTTTAGAATACCCACACTCTGTACAATTCCTATACTCAACTTTGGCAAGGCTGATAATGACATCCACCTAGGAATACACCTCTGGGATTGCTGTGACCCACTAATCTCGGTAACGTGTTCTGTAACTGCATAATGCTTTAATGTGATAAAGTAGTTAGGTTGGTGTTCTACTTCCAGACATGCCAAGTGTGTGTGTGTGTGTGTGTGTGTGTGTGTGTGTGTGTGTGTGTGTGTGTGTGTGTGTGTGTGTGTGTGTGTCCCCGTCTGCCTGTGGACAGAACAATGCTTTTTAGAGTACCCACACTCTGTACAATTCCTATACTCAACCTTGGCAAGGCTGATGATGACACCCACCTAGGAATACACCTCTGGTATTGCTGTGACCCAGTAATCTCAGTAGCATGTTCTGTAACTGTGTAATGCTGTAGTGTGATAAAGTAGTTAGGTTGGTGTTCTACTCCGAGACATGCCAAGTATGTGGGTGTGTCCATCTGCCTGAGGACAGAACAATGCTTTTTAGAGTACTCACACTCCGTACAATTCCTATACTCACCTTTGGCATGGCTGATGATGTCACCCACCTAAAAATACACCTCTGGGATTGCTGTGACCCAGTAATCTTGATAGTGCATTCTGTAACTGCGTAATTCTGTAGTGTGTTAAAGTAGTCAGGTAGGTGTTCTATTCCAAGGCATAGCAGGTGTGTGTTTGTCAGTCATACCCTATGTGTTGGAGGCTGTGAGTGTCTAGCAACTGGATGTGTTGAGGAGTGTGTTTTGTAATTCCCCTATATAGTGGCCATATATGTCACAATCAGCCAAAAGACTGGATTGGCAGGATATACCCATACATTTGGCAATAGGCCTGGTGAGTAAAGTCAGCAACCCTAATATTACCCAGAATACAGTCTGAGCCCATGTGTTGGACAGAAACACACTTGCCTTGTGATTAACACCTGTACATAATACAGGAGCTGCTGTTTACCTTTTCATTCTTTTCTAATGCTTTGGTGTCATGAGGTTTGTTCTTGGGATATATAATCTATATGTATGTATGTATATATATATATATATATATATATATATATATATATATATATATATATATATATATATATATATATAAAATCTATATCTATGTATGTATATATATATATATATATATATATATAAATAATCTATATGTATGTATGTGTATATATATATATATATATATATATATATATATATATATATATATATATTTATATAATCTATATGTATGTATATATATATATATATATATATATATATATATATATATATATAATCTATATCTATGTATGCATATATATATATATATATATATATATATATAAAATCTATATCTATGTATGTATATATATATATATATATATATATATATATATATAAAATCTATATCTATGTATGTATATATATATATATATATATATAATCTATATCTATGTATATATATATATATATATATATATATATATATATATAAAATCTATATCTATGTATGTATATATATATATATATATATATATATATATATATATATATATATATAATCTATATCTATGTGTATATATATATATATATATATATATATATATAATCTTTATTTATGTCTATATATATATATATATATATATATATATATATATATATATATATATAAAATCTATATCTATGTATGTATATATATATATATATATATATATATATAATCTATATCTATGTATGTATATATATATATATATATATATATATATATATATATATATATAATCTATATCTATGTATATATATATATATATATATATATATATTTATATATATATATATATATATATATATATCTATATATAAAATCTATCCCCGGATTCATGAAGCTCGGCAAAGGCCGGTGTAAGGCTTGCCGCAGTGCAGTGTATAACCGCGTAGCAGCACCACATGCATAGTAATGAGTGCGCTACGTAACCACAACCACATGCAGAGGACGCGGCGAGCCCAAGTAGGATGCGCCCAGAGGCGTGGCCAAGCTGGGAGGTGAGGAGCAACCTGAAGTGCTGACTGTCACAGGCCGCCTGCAATAGTAACCGCACCAGCCAGTGTCCGTGGATAATGAAACGATGCAGAGTATGCAACATAGTACCCGTTTACAAAACGGAGAACCAAACATTAACCCACGAAGTCCAAATTGTACCCGTCAAGGAACAAAGGATACGCCAGTAAACCGTGTCCGTCCACGCAATGCACTGTCAGTGGGCATACCCAGTGAAGGTGTACCACAGCATGTCAGCGCGCACCTACACACAAGTAGCCCCATGGGCATGGTCACCAGCAGTAGTGAGAGTACACAGCCGGGCAGCCCGTGTTTATATAACAACCAGAAGGAAACCAGATACCTAAACACAGACAAACATGTGCATAGCAACATGTACTACACCCAGCAACGTGCCATCGCATACACATAGGACGGTGTATGCGGGCGTAATATCCAGAAGCAGAACCCATGCATGCAAATGTAATACACAACAGCCGCGTCATAGCACGTAACCCGCACCCATGTACAACCGTGCACCCAACCCAGCTAGCAGCCTTGCGCAGCTGCACACCTACACACAGTGGGTATACCTCAAATGTAGTATGAAGTATGGTCCTAGGCAGTGCCACGCGGGCAAATATGTACCCCACATGTCAACATCCCACCTCAGGTACTGATATCCAAATGGCTGCATGTGAATGTGTCGGCAGAATGCTGACATCCCGCATGTGGTATGGACCTGTCGAAACCCCATAGGCGTTCACACGCCACGGTGTCCATAACTGTACACATCTGGACAAAGCAGTATGTTCAGCCACCGTACTGATGATTAGCTATGCAGACATGTCAAACACAACACATAGGGCGGAACATCTGCCCACCAAGCAGGACACCCCAACAGGGTGCCACATGCACAGAAGGTGAAGGTGGGACATCACACGTAGAGAATAGTGGTGCCAGATGGCCAAACACCCACGGCCAATGCAAAGGATTGAATAACATGTATATGCCTGGATGAATGGGTATGTCATATCATGGGAATAGGCTAAGCTATCCAACATAATAGCCATGTGTACCAGATACAAACTGCCAGTAACACACAGTAGTAATGCAGGAAGGCATACATGACTGTGGGAATATCACAGGACATATGGCATGTGCCAAGTGTTGACGCATGACACAAATGTCCAGGATGGGGCTCCCTGCAATGAGGAACATGTGCCAACCCCACCCCCCACAGATGTATCGGCAGTGGAAACACAACCCAAACACACACCAACACCACTGTCCATCCCACGATAGCAACGGAGGCTGGTCAAAGGCCACCATGATGCGTGCACAAACAGGGACACGTGTAACCGTTGCCCTGACAACCCCCCACAGGCCAGCGAATAATAGTATGGACATATGCATGTAATGCTGTGAAGGATGTGTGGTAGTCCTCAGTATCACAGAGGTAGGTACACAGATACACTGTAATCAACCGTGACATATGTGCACTGTACACAGCATACCTGCAGGTAATACATAGTTCAATCATGTGCCACAGAAATATCCACATACGAATGAGGACAGGGGAAAGACAAGTGTGAATGGGACAAACTATGAACATAGGTTCATAGGTTCATAGGTTCATAGTAGGCTATCCACCCAAGGGCATCTATAAGCCTAGCCCATAGTAATGTTGCCTTTGCCACCCCTTCAGTTTGAAGAAAACTATGCCTATTATATTGCTGTACCTCTGTCAAGCAGTGACACTGAAGTAATCCCTGGGGTATATCTGCAATCTCCCATCCATTGGTCAAGATTCCCCTCGAACAAGGCCAGTGAGGTGCTCTGCCTCACATGTACTGGGATGTTGTTCCACAGCATAGTGAGTGTCTGGGTGATGAATCTGTCCCTCCAGCATGTTCTATTAATGATCGTGTCAAGGTTTACGTCACCTGCCCTTGTGGTTCTGAGGGATCTAGATTCTTTAGGTGAAGCATAGTCATCAAATCTGGGTTCGACATGGCCTTGTATGTCAGGCACAGGTCACCTCTGAGCAAGTGGTATGCGACTGAATAGAGCTGGAGTCCTTTCAGTCGGGCAGCATAACACATATTCCTGAGACCCTGCATCCGTTTGTCGATGAACTGTTGTGGCCTTTCCAGCTGCTGCAGGTGTCGGGTCAGATACATTCCGAAAGGGGCATTGTTCTCAATCATAGGTCTAATGAGTGATGAGTACAAGGACGATGACCTCCCTGATCTAGATGTGAATCCTTCATGATCAGGTGGGCAATGTAGAAGGTCTACCTAACTACGCAACGTGTGTGTCGAACGAACGGTTACTGACAACCTGGGTCCCCAGATCCCTGGTAACTCCCTCTGTGCTCAGTGGATTGCCACCTATATGGTAGCTAGGGGTAACCTTGTTCTTCCTGAAGGGTATGACTATGCATTTCCCGGCATTTAGCTGTAGGCCATGTCTCTGGCACCAGTTATCCATATCTGTGAGGCCCTTCTGAAGGATATCTGTGTCAGATGTGTGTCCGACTATGGCACCCAGTTCGCAGTCATCTGCATACATTGTCAGCAATAACCCCCCTGTGTTTGCTTGTACTTTGGAAATGTAGATGCCGAGAAAGAGTGGACCCAGGACTGAGCCCCGTGGGATACCACCTGTGACCGGCTGTGAGTCTGACATGGCGCCAGCAACTATGACCGTGTGGGTTCTGTCACTTAGCCAGTTTGCAACCCATCTTGCGATGTATGGGTTTACATTCAAGCTGATGAGTTTATCAATGATACCTGAGGGGGGTATTGTGTCGGAGGCCTTTGCCAGGTCGAGGTAGGCTGTATGGACTGCTTGACCCTCATCAATGGCCTTGGTGACTGTTCCTAAAAAGTCAACCAAGTTTAAAAGGCATGATCTGCCTTTGACCAAGCTAAACTGGGTTGGATCCAAAGTATGCAAGTCCCCTATGTCTTTATCTATGAGTTCCATTACGATCCTTCTCCATGGCTTTGCAGATAAGGCTTGTCAAGCTAATGGGATGGTAATTACCAGGGTCAGTGGAGGCACCGCCCTTGTGAAGTGGGACTGCAGTTGCCTTGCGCCACTACTTGGGTACGTTACCTAAGGTGAGGCTAAGATTAAACAGCTGTCCTAACTGTGGGTTTAATTCCTCATTGAGTTCATGGAGTACACAGCTGGGGCACCATCTGGTCCCATGGATGCTGTGTTTACTGCCTTGGAGAGAGCATTTCCCACCTGTGCTATAGATGTTCCGGGCTACAATCCTCTGGTATAGATATTTCTCCATGTGGGGGAGAGGGGGGGGAGAAGTTTGCACCGAACCTGTCAGCCAGTATGTTGGCAATGTGTGTAGGTTCAGTAATCTTCACATCATTCTGAACCCAGTCTGAGCATATCTGGGAGTGTCCTCCCAGGTGTCCAACATAGCTAAAGAAGGCCTTATGATTGTCTGTCGAGTCCTTGGTGATTTATCTGTCGAATTTGCCCTGGATGATTTCATGAGAGCTTGTAGTTCTTCACATATAATGAGCAAGGGTGTCCCTTACAAGGATTCCGCTCTATCTTGTAGTAGCTACCTCCTTTCGTTGTAGAGCTTGTTTATGGCTGGGGTCCACCAGACCGCATGCTTGGCTTTGGTACAAAGAATCTCAGTTTTGTATGGGATTGCCTGATCCATGCAGTCCTGTAGGTGCTGGTAGAAGGCATATGTAAGTGATTCAGCGGTTTGAGTAATGTTTACCACTGGCTCAGGGGCCATAAAAGAGACCACACTAGTGTTTAGAAGTGTTAAATCGGCTTTTGAGAAAGGCATATGTATGGTAACCGGCACCACCCACAGCATTGTATGCCAATAGCAGAAGTTATTGTAGGTTGTCCAAACACACGTGTCCGTACACATGGAACATCATAGCAATAAACCACGCCCGGATGTGGGTAATGCTACGTGGTGCATTCCCGAGGCCGACGCCCGAGGGACCACACACATAGCCGGCCTTAGGCATAGGCCAACTAGGCAACCGCCTAGGGCGCCTACTAGCAATTTTCCAGCCTTTATTTGGTGTAGGTAGACCAGGTGGGGGTGAAGGGTGATGTGGTGGGGGCACCATGGAGTCCTTTTGCCTAGGGCACCACTTGACCTAAGGCCGCTCTTGCCGTGGGTAAATACAGCCGTACCCACACCCAGACGCGGGTCATTGCTAGTATGCTATATCATCTATGGAAAGAAACCATATATTCCCAGACATAATGGCACAGCATAATGCCTGTCCACCGCCCAAACGCAGACATATGGCACCCGCGGCGGTGCGGACGTACTGTGCGAGATGTCCATTACCAATGTCGACACTGTCTCGCTATGTGAAACAAAGTCAACATAGCGATTCAATACTAAACAGTGACGGAGAGCCCGATGTCCCCGTTGCTGAGCTGTTCAACCTGTTCCGCCATGTTAAATGTGTGTAGCAGAGCCGACTGTCTTCAACTAAGCAAACGGACATGTCCGTGGCTCAGCAAGGGGAAAGCCGGGCCACGCAATGTTAAACCCATGTAATATAGCGAGACAGGTTATAAATACCGAGGTTTAGTAATGGAAATAGGTCCGCTTTGACCAGACCGTGGTGCAATTACTATAACAAGATCTACAACGGGCACGCCGCCAATCATACGCGTTAGGAATAATGGGGGTATGGTATCATAGACATCGACAAACCGCGCCCATGTGACTCGCCTGACATTCGTACACGGGTCAGGGCAGTTCCAGACACTAGGCGGACAAGACCAAACCTAAAGCACCACAGGAACACCCTGACAATCGAAGGCCTGTATGCGAGGGATATAAGCCCCTGTGATCTGGAATATCCCTGTGGTCACGACATATGCATCCTGGGCCATGAGCGCGGAGGGAATAAGGAATGTTTAACATGTAGTACCGCACCTTTCCCAGCAGGAGAATGGATGCCTGTGACGTACGCGGAGTGCGGGGGCTTGGGGGATATAAATTTAGCTAAGTACCATGGGTATGCATATAAATGAGACCGAACAGCTAACGGTAGTGGTCACAGTAACCGCAAACATGAATGCAGTCCCGCTTGAATTACTTACTATAGAACATATAAATGTGAACGTGGTACGTAATGCATCCATGCCACAAAGACTGTTACATGTGTAAAGGTGAAAGTGCGCTCCACACACGTCCGTCAACCGGATCAGAGATATGTTACCGAACAGTCACAACTAACACAGACCACGTAACCACACAGACCCAGTAAACATATGTAACCAGAATACGGATATGTATGCGCTGCGTCACAGAAACCACAATTAGAAATGCGTTGCAGCGTGTGTGATCCGCTCACAGCAGGGAAAGTTAAGGCTGTGTCCTCCACGCCAATCATACATGTCTCAAAACTGTCAGCCTCTGAAAGTATGGAATCGGGCATGCCATGTAAAGTACCGTTAGAAATAGTGAGAAACACACACTATGTGATAAGACAAACATAGAATGTGGATAGAATAACGTGTGTGTTAGTAGTACGGATTGACGACGGTTATGCATCTGTAACCCGACCCACTTGTCAGAAGGTGCCCCATTTAAATGTGTTCAGTTGGCTCACACTTGTTGACCAGGCTAGGCTAGCTGGATATATGTCCAGTGTCAGCAGAGGCCTGTGGAGAAATGCTCCACACACAATAATAGCACAACATACCAAAGTACTCATATATGTAACCAAAAAGAACAATAGAAAGTGTCCTGAAAGGACTGGTTACACACAGATCCCAGATGACAGAGAAATATATGGCCAGTGGAAGCACGTCACAATTACGGGATCAGGACCCTATAGAAGCAAGAAGGTCTCACATGACACGCCAGCGAATTGCCAGATAGACACAGGTCAATGTAACACACAGCAAGATTAAGGGCCAACCAGCCGTACACCATGCCAGAACCTGTACAGTGGAAAGGTATGGCATGGTAATTGATGTGTACACAGGTAATCCACAGACAGTAACAAAGCAAGGTATGAAACGAGGGGTTCACATGTATATATCTACACACAGCAGTCCGACGGCCCATATATATGACGCATGGACATAGATTTGTCACTTGAAAACAAGATGTAAACAATTACAGTTTATTCCATATCATATTGATATAGTTATAATACAGTCATATTCATATTTAACATTATGACTCTTATTTACATTCATATTTATACAAAATATGCATTTAATTGTACTTATTTATTCCATGATTTGGAATCTTAATGCAACAATTATACACATTGATATACAATATTATCAACACACTACATTCTAAGGTTTACTCACAACAATTATCAACTATGTTTCAATATACTGATTGTATTGACCAATATTGTATTTATATTAACACATTGTTGTTGTATTATTGTTTCCATTAAGTAATGTATGCAACACTGATTTGTATATGTCACTTTATCATCAAGACTTGGAGCACTGTCCACTTAACTACTAGCAAGTTTATTGATTAATTGACTTTAAACTGACTCTGAAGGAAGTATATAAGGGACGACTATCTAATGTATTTCGTACTCCGACGATGCCCCATGTTAGTGGGTGAAAGAGCTCAGTATCTTTTGATCAGGAGTGTATCGTTTTGTCATCGTCTGTTTTGGCATGGTTTATGTTCAATAATGTCTTTTATGAAGATGACCAGGACTAAAGGTTTGCTGTATTTCCACTTACTGGTACATGGATATAGATAGGCCAAGTAATACATAATATGGGTAGTCAAACAGACATCCGCGATTGGGGAACATACAGCAGCAGTCAAAACCACTGGCCAGATGGTGACAGTCCAACAAGTTCTACACTTTACATATGCACATTGGTGTCCATTGTAGGACTCCAAAAATTGATCCGTTCGCAATATCAACCAGCTGCGATCGACCCAGAAGAAATGACAGCCATGACTACGGCACAGCTAGACATATGCACCACCAGCGTGTTTAAGGTTGATGACAAGTGTCCATGAAATGCAAGACATATGAACAGAAATCCCTAGATTGTCGAGTCCATAGAAGTGCGTCCACATCCCAGTCCCGCACACATGAAGGATGTGCAATGTGTACCATCGAGGGTTGCAGCCATGGGATCCTGGGTATGCAGAAATGGGGCTCGGTGTTGTTTGGCAAATAATCCGTTGTCCCGCCCCGTGGGAGGGATGTGGGTATAGCACATGCCTTACTCCCCACGAATGATGCAAAGCATCCACCGGATAATGCTAAAAGCAGGTGTGAAATGTGTACAGCCCTATATCAGTGTCCAGTAGGCAATTCCCATGGATGGACAAGCGTATGACCAAGATGGCACCCATAACTGGAAACCTGGTGGAATTACACAGCTGCAGTTAGGCATAGCACAGGAAATACAGATAGGGACTACATTAGACATTCCCCATACAAAGTCAGACCGCCGTGCGAATACCAGCGTACACAGCTCTCAATCTGCCATCACCAAAATGGGGATCACTCGCTTCCATAATGTGGAACAAATGGGCGACCTGTGGAACACATACTAATGGCACACTAACAACTCAAACTAGGAAGGTCATAGGATGGTTAAACTATGGCGTTCCCACTTATAAAGAAGATCCTTTAATGAATTAATATGATTAATGTCAATTGACCATGGAATACACCTAATCAACATAAAATAACCGCTGGCACCTTATGGCACACAATCCAAATAACACACAGGTAGATGAAACAGTCAACGTAGAAATTGTCCAGGACAGTGCCCAAATGGTATAAAAAGGTTCCTTTATAGACAAGTAAGCGCTTTCACCCATAGGCTCAGACTTACACATAACATAAAAGCATCCAGGCTTTAAATATCCCTCCTTACACTTTCATTGGTCAATTTCTCATCAAACAATGAACAATTAACCCCAGCATATAAAGCGCAGACGCAATGTTAACTACACACACATATATTAACATCTTCAAAAACATCCTATTAAAACATGTATTATATGATATTGTACTATGCCTAATGCTCATCAATTAAAAATCTAACAATATATATAGAAAATATGTATATTATATCAATGTAATACAGTGGTAAACAACTGAAAGAGTGGACTAATGGGTGTTAAATGTAAACTACATTCCTGTTATTTGAGTTTAAGCCACCTGCTTCTCAAAAGAGGCTTAATCTGTGCTTCATCATTCAGCCCTGGTGTGTGGTCAACTCTCCACCTAATAATCCATCTCAATCCGCATTCTAAAGTATAGTTGATAAGGTCCCCCCTCTGGGATTAAAATCTAGCCTTTGTAAAACACTGAATGTAAAAGTATGCCTTGTGATGAGCTCATAGCCGTCAGAGGCATAGGCCAATCCGCGGCTGCCTAGGCGCCGCACCAGCAGGGCCATCTTTCTAGTAGGTATGTCATGTAGGTACACCAGGATGGGGCACCATGTGTTGTGGTGGTGGGGCGCGCCATGGAGC
>NC_056741.1:1508230946-1508240946 GCF_019279795.1 Protopterus annectens
TGTGGAACATAGGTCCTGTGTACATCCCACAGGGACACACAGTGGCACTGTTCATGTGATAGCTCCCTTGCTGTTTGAGTGGCACGTAGTCATGGTACCACCACAGCAGCAGTACTGTGTAAACATGCAGTTGACACCCGCCTCTGCTGTTCACAGGACACTACCATGGGGAGGTGACACTACTGTGTACACTGCACATGTGTTTACACATGGACCTGCCAGACTTCATTGTTGCCCGCAATGCACCTGCTACAGATCGTTTGGCCATGGTTACTTGGTGTTCCTTCCATTTCGGATGGCTATGATGCTACTACTCTGTCCCATACCTACAGGCCATATGTATCCTGTTATTGTACATACCAATAGGCAATACCTCCATTATGCATGATATGCCTGTGATACTGTGTATAATGTCTGTCATATCCACCATGACAGCTTTACATTACACATAGTTGACATAGTATCCCCTACTGCAAGGCATACGCACGCCGGGCACATTACGTATGACATCGATGGTATATGCCCATACACATGTGTGCTGTGACAGTATACATACATGTCCTATCCCCTGCTATGGCACTTCCTTGTTGGACATCCACTGCCAGCATCGGCGTGTGGTCTGGCATTGTTCTCTCTTATGCCCACCTGTGGCAGCCCTTGTGGTGTCTCAGCTGTGTACATGATGTCCCACTGCTGTGCACACGGTGTCCACAGTCGTTGGTATGCTCAGCAGGATAGCACTACATAACCACCTTTCACCACTCTCTGCATTATGGACAAGTATCATTACTTACAAACACCATTCCCATACAGTACAGCTTCATCATACACATCATGCATTACACACCCGTACATATCGTGTATTCTACATACCTTGTCGGTGTTTCGTTCCGTTTTTCGTTCCGTGTATCGGTATTCCTATTTATTACTCTTTCGGTTGTACACTGCTGGTTCGGTATGAGCATACGGTTTGAATATCCTGGGAGTCATCCTTATATCCGTCGATACCTGCAACATGTAGGTTCATCCTACCAATTGCTGTTCCTCAGTGTGTAATTGTGCGCATATCACCTGTGCATCTACTCCATTCGGACATTACACGTCGTAACTGGGGTATGGTTGGATTCCTTACCTGGGTGTTGGCTATTTGCCCTCTTCGTGGAGATGGTCTGTATTGTGTTATGTTATGTGTAACTGCAGCCGCTATGTGTGGCGACAGGTACATTTCACAGTGGTGTTAGCCGTGGATTGTGTGTGTTGGGTATGGTATTAGGTTCGACATGTGGGTGTCCCTGTCCTGACGGCGTCTGTTGATGGCGTTTTGCATTCGGATGTGTAACATAGCTGTTGTATTCCTTTAAACAACGCATGCAAGTATGCATCCGCTGTTGATTGTGTTTCCCACGAGATGTTGGGCGTTATGCAGATGTCATTGACTGCCTGTATGTTTGTGCTGCTATTACGGCTTGTATCCCGTTTAATATGTACGATGGGGGATATCAGAGGTTGTAAGTGACGGATACGGGTTGTGGGCCTTGCATCTCTACATACACGGTATGGTTGTCTGTGTGCTCCATCCCTGCCTGGGGAGTTGACAGTTAATTGTCTGTTGGTCTGGGAGTGTAGGTTGTGTTGTTGTCATGTGGTGTTGGTATCGCCTGCATGTGTGCTTCATGCATGTATTCCTCCATCACATCTGTGGTATATCAGTGGTTGTTTGTACGTGACGACTATCCCTTGTCATTCTGTCCCAGATATTTACAGTCATTGTGGTCCTGTTCTTGGGATGGCCTGTTTGCCAGTGGTTGCCACCTATTCAGGTGGGGATTGCTTGTTTGACACTTGTAGAACACACAGCGGTGTTTACGGGCCGATACGTGTACGGTCAGTACCGAGGTAGCACGTATTTCCGCGGTACATACCTATTGCTGTGTGACTTTGCCGACGATCGTTTTGCAATTAGCATATCGGTGTCATACATACGGTCATGATTAGTACATACTTCCTTTCCATTTCCTGTGGGGTATATTCCTGTGCTACATTCTGGGACATTGTCACTTTGCATCATTATACGCCACACGCCTAGCCAGGGTGGGGCTCTCACTACTACTTTGGGACTACTGGTGTACATATGCCTGTGGCTAATGTACTGTATGCCTACACATATTATTCCACTCTGCCTCTAACATGGCACCAACATACACATATTACGGAGACACACATTACACTCAACACAGCGACACACGGCACCCTCACCGCACATACACATACCACGGCACTCACAGGGACGGTTGCACAGTACCTGCGGCTGCATCACCGCAGCGGTGTCTACCTCCCCTCATATCATCATAGTATTACCCGCATGTACTGTTACTGTACTGTGGCCTGGCGATCATTCTGAGTCGCGGTTATGCATTTCGGTATGTTGCCCTTTCCATGGTTGGCGGTATCCTCTTCTGTTAAACCTCCCGGATGCTCAGGTTGTCATTTCACTATGTATACTATGTACAGATATCGCGTGTTACATCTCTGTCACCTTACATCCCTCTGATTCCCTGTCTTACCTGTAGTACTTATATGTATATGTGTACATATATTTCTATATATGTAATTATATCTATCTACATATATGTATATGCACATATATACATGTTTATATGTATACACCTTGTGGCGAACGTGGCAGCATACAGCAACGCCGTCTGCTGTAGGACCCGCGTACGGTTCAGGTGTTGGTGTTCCATGCTCCACTGGCTGTTGGGTGTACAGTGTTTGGGGGCTGCCTATGTTGGAGTCACACATAGGGCCACCCATATGGTACACTTTACGGGTGGTCATGTTTGTGTGCTGTCCATTTCACAGTGTGTGCAGGTAGGGAGGTGTCAGTCCATGGGGTCTATGCTGTCAGAGTATGTGCTATACGTTCCCTCTTTGCCAGGGCATAGGCGTATTGGGTACACCTCCGTCTGCCTACTGGGGCTGGCACAGTGTGTTCATGGTCCTGAACCCTCTGTGCCTGGACTGGCCTTGGCAGTTGTGGTGGGCTTTGTGGCCCTTCACCATTATGTCCCTGCAGCAGCTGCTTCCGCAGGATCATATTATGTAGCATGGCACATACTATGAATATGTGGGCACATGTGCCTGGGGAGTACTGCAGGGCTCCACCGGATGTATCCAAGCACCGGAACCGCAATTTCAGCATCCCAAACACACGCTCTATGATTATTCTGGTTTGTGCGTGTGCCTCATTATGGCGTTCTTGCACGTGTGTGTGCATTTCTGATGGGAGTCATCATCCACGGCTCCAGTGCATAGCCAGCATCCCCCACAAGGTGGCCTTGTGGGATGTCCCCCCTGGCGAATACCTGGTACAGCTGTGAGGCATGCCAGATATGGGAGTCGTGGTAGCTTCCAGGGCTGCCAGCACACACATCCATGATAATGCCCTGCACATTGCACATGACCTGGCAAGTGATGGAGGGGAATCCCTTGCGGTTTATGTAGCGTCTACCCTGCTCCCCAGGTGGTGACTTGATTTGTATGGCATAGTCTATCGCACCCAGTACCTCTGGGTATTGTGCCACACGGTGGAAGTGGCGCATATTGCTAGCCAACTCCTCCTGAGATCTGGGGAAGTATATATGCTCATTGGCATGTGGTAACATGGCATCCAGAAACTGGTGTAGTACCCTGGATGCTGATGCCTGTGAGATGCCCATTATATCCCCAGTTGGCCTTTGAAAGGTACCTGTGGCCAGTATTCACAAGCTTTGTGTCCACTGGGATGGGCTCCCCTCTGTTGTTTCTTGTTCTCAGGCATGGCCGGCACAGCTCCACTATTTGCTGTAACGTGTCCCTATCCACCCTGTAATGCTCTACTATCTCCAGGTCTTGTAGCCCCTGGTAAGTTACCCTTGGTCTGAACACTCTCCTTCTCCTCTGAGGCCTACGGTAGTTGTCGGCACCCTCCTCCACAACACCGTCTATCTCTAACACATGCTGATGGATCACGGCCACGGCAGCACCCAACATGTACATTTTAAAAGTTCCCCGTGTGTTTACACCTATGGTGCGGCGTTTGGGAATACACGGCTATGTGTTGTGTGCATTCACACTTTATACTGTTGTGCTGTACACCCGGTGATGTCATAGGGTGTGTCTGTGCGGCCGTATCTGGGGATTATCTTCCGTGTTTTACCGTTGGCACTGCAACGCTGTTGCCTTTGGTGTTGCATTACTCTTGCCTGCAATGGATTACCTTTGACCTTCCCTTACTGTTTCTGCACGTTGCACCTACTATTTCCTGGCATGCATCCTGCAGAGCCCTGTCATGTAGTTTCTGGGACATGGCATATTGTGCGTTTGTGTGCCGCCCGTTATGCTGTCTGTCTGCTTGGCTCTGCTGTGTCAGGTCTTCACTCTTTGCAATCTGCTACCTCCCCTACTTTCTTTGCATTCATATGCCTCCCTATCCCGTTTT
The DNA here is from genome assembly GCF_019279795.1 of Protopterus annectens. NCBI lineage: Eukaryota > Metazoa > Chordata > Ceratodontiformes > Protopteridae > Protopterus > Protopterus annectens. The sequence goes on from NC_056741.1 coordinate 1,508,235,427, forward strand.
GCAGGTTTCTGCATGCAGAGTTGTCAGCTGCCGATTGGCCTTCGTGGGTTGATTAGTGTTGATTGCTCATTACTACTCCAATTACACTGCTTCCGCATTTCCTCATATTCTCAACATCACTTTTCTGTTTCCGATGTTATTTTGGCGGCGTCACATGACTGGGTTAAGGAACGTAGTCTTCCTCGTGCACATGCACCTCTGAGCGCATTGTGTGCTCTCAGCTCAACTATTTCCCCACACACCAGTCCTGCAGCTGTGATGTGCAATGTACAGCCCAGGTTTGCTGAGCTCCAATGTGCTTCCTCCTACAGTGGCACACCCCCCTGCAGGTGACATGTATTCCCTCTGAGCCACTCCTCTGTGTATTACCGCTGCGCCGTTTGGTACAGCCTTACGCCGGCGGGGGTTTTGCGATTCAGTATTATCTGCCTCATTTGCATGGCATTGACTACTAATTCATAGTTACCACGAACACTGGCGCGAGTCCTTGGCAACCCTTGCACCGTGGTTGTGGCTTTCCATGCATACCATAGTGTATTGTGGCTGTGAAGCTGATGTGTATTACGCTGCTGTTTTATAACATTGTCATATTATTTCATTGTTTTGCACCTTCCGCAGACATGTCCTGGGGTTCTGCTGTGAGTTTCTGTGGACATACCATTTATGTTATTATTTACATGTTGTGCATGTTTTCTTTTGACATTCTCTGTGTCTTTCGCCATTGGCATATGGCAACAGTGTGATACCTGATGCTGACAGCCTTCCGTTACTCCTATGTTATGTTTGGGAAAATGTAAACCATTTTTTTTTGGTTTACATTGCCGTGGCCTTATACTACGCCTGCGCCACTTCGTGGATCGCTATATGCCTTCATTTGCATGGTGCAACACCGCACATGGGGTGTTTAGCATACCTACGCCGGAGGCGGCGCAGATCCTGGGATTGGATCGTACCTGAATCGCTCGGCGGCCATATTTGGCATTGTAACGCCTACGCTATGCGTGCGCCTGGCGCAAGGTTCATGAATCCCAGGGTATATCTATGTATGTATATATATATATATATATATATATATATGTATATATATATATATATATATATATATATATATAATCTATATATGTATGTATATATATATATATATATATATATCTATGTATGTATATATATATATATATATATATATATATATATATATATATATATATATATATATATATATATATAAAATCTATATCTATATGTATATATATATATATATATATATATATATATAATTTATATCCATGTATGTATATATATATATATATATATATATATATATATATATATATATAGATATATATATATAATCTATATATATGTATGTATATATATATATATATATATATATATATATATATATATACACAATCTATATCTATGTATGTATATATATATATATATATATATATATATATATATATATATATATTATATCATCTATATATATATATATATATATATATATATATATATATATATATATATATATAATCTCTCTGTATCTCTGTATATATCTATATATATATCTATATATATATATATATATATATATATATATATATATATAATCTATATCTATGTATGCATTTATCTATCTATCTATATATATATATATATATATATATATATATATATATATATATATATATGGACATTAACACACATACATCTACATAATTGAATACATGTGCTATACTGTTGAATGGGTACATTTCCGTTATCGGGGCAACACTATTAATGCAATCATTCAGGTGTAATGCAGCTCATTAACATGCCTGTTGAGCACATGTCGGTATAAAATGCTTGTGTTAATAATTAAATGTTTAACCAAGTAACTAGTCTAATTTTACACATGCCTGCCTGACAGACGTGTTAAGGTACTGCATTATAGCGGAGCGATCGCTTTAAAGTGTTGCCCCATAAGTCACCCAGACAGGAAATCAGTAATTGGGAAATACTTACAAATATCTTATTTAAGAGATTGTATAAAAGGAAAAATAGTGCCCCAGGGCCTTAGGGTCTATAAGTTTCCTTTTGGTTTACATTATGATTCAGAAAGTATTAATGTATTTACCAGTATGTTTGATAAATGGGGACTGGAATTACTTGAGAAAAGTGTGCTGGAATACGAAAAAATGGAGAGTAACCTACAAAAAGAAGTGGAGCATTTAAACCAATTGATTATTTCTGATTTACTCTTTGACCAGTATCAGGGTTTATTTGATAAGGTTTTGAATAGAGTTGGTAAAAAATGTGACAACATTTTCAACAAAAAAGCTAAGAAATTAAACAGGGACAGGAAACAATACCAACATAAAAATGTTTATCCTACTGAAAGACTAATTGGATATGAGAAAGAAAATGTAGCTTGTTTTAATGTTAGTACATCTAGTGAATTTATTACTAACTCTTTGGACCAGGAGGTGACAAACGAAGTAGAACAATTTAACTCAGAAGATGAGGAACATTGTGTTGGTTATCAGGATTTTCCCCTACCAAGGCGCTCAAAAAGAATAGCCAATCGCAAGCAGGCAAATTATTCTGCCTACAACAAGGTATTGCAAAAATACAGAAATTCTCCGAGATGGTAGGAGATATCCTTCCAGCCCCTATTTCTAATATTAACATGTCTAAAATACAACACACTATGGATGGTTTCCATATTTTTAACTACACGGAAAAGGAAATTACATCTGAATATTTCTCCTTATTTTCTAAGGGGTTTAAATTTGTGCCTACTAAAACACCAGATATAGCTGACACACTTTTGGAATTACAGTTATATTTAAGTAAACTTAATTTAAAACTAATACATGCTAAGAATGAAAAATATACTGTGAACCAAAATAGGACAGTTTTCAAAAAATGTAGCTCCTTTAACCCCCCATTCCATCCCCTTGTTAACACCTTTGAAAAGGTTATTAGGGATGAAATTTACAGCATTTGGAGTTGTCATAAAAAAATTTTTTGTAATCTTAACAAAGCAGAGAGGGACCTGCTTGACCAACTTAGAAACGATAAGAGTATTCGTGTTATGGTTCCCGACAAGGGAGGAGGAGTTGTATTATATAATAGTATTGACTACACTAATGCTATGCAGGAAATTTTATTTAATGAAAACCATTATTCAGTATGTTCTAGAAATCAGATTTATATAGCCTATCAAAGAATTGACAGTTTTCTTTACGAATATTTGATGGATCAAAGAATTTACAAGACAGTTTATGATTTTCTAACTAACTTGCATCCAAAAATACCTGCTATCTTTGGTATACCCAAAATGCATAAGAGTATAGAAAATCCCCCTTTCAGGCCCATAGTAGCGGCAGCTGGATCCAAGACCCACAACTTATCAGTGTTTGTGGACAGGAAGATTAAACATGTAGTTGATTCTTGTCCACACTTGGTTAAAGACTCCTGGGATTTTCTTGGGCAACTTAAAGACAATTTATGGCATGCTGACCTATATCTTTTGACTTTAGATGTAATTGACCTTTTTAGCTGTATTCCAAAGTGTGAGGGTCTACATTTCTTTGAGGAAACCCTATATAGCTTGTCTAAATTAGATAATGATGAGGTTAAACTGACAAGTGAAATAATGGAAACAATTTTGGATAATAATTACATCTATTTCGAAGGTGAATTTTACCAACAAGTCAGAGGTGTAGCCATGGGGGCAGCATGTGCCCCCACCTATTCCAATTTAGTTTTATTGGGATGGGAAAGACAATATTTGTTTAAAAGCAAGTTTTTTGAGAATATATCTTACTACTGCCGCTTCTTGGACGATATATTTATTTTATGGAAGGGAAATCTAGCTAATATTCCTTTATTTATACAATACTTGAATCAAACTACAGAATTTTTAAGATTTACTTTCCAGTATGATTTCCATGAAATTAACTACTTGGATATCAAGATTATCAAAGACCAAGAAAGATTTATATCTAGGGTTTATAGAAAACATACTTTTTGTAACAACTACTTGCACTACAACAGTCACCACCCCCTAACTCAAAAGAAGAGTATTATTAAAGGACAAGCCGTCAGAGTAGCAAGGATGACATCTTTACATCAAGATGTTAAAAGTGAATTTGAATTTCTTAAAAGTATGTTTTTGGAAAGGGGCTACCCTGGGGGCTTGGTGGACAATACTTTAAAAGAAGTGTTAGATCAGTGGGGGAAAATATGTACCCCTTCTTGGTACGGGTTTAGATAAAAAAGAAAACCAAGTCAAAAAATATGATGAAAAAAGTGGGAAAGCAGACAATATGAAGTTTGAACAAGCTTGTATTGTACAATCTAGCCCTCTATGGCAACAGCTAAAACAAGTAATACAGAAAAATTGGAGTATTTTTAAAGTAGATCATGAGGTATACAAAGTGGTAGGAGATGGACCTTTTTTTACTACCAAGATTGGACCTAACATAAAAAGAATTTTGGAGGGGGTACATAATGTACCTACTGACAACAAAAACAAAAAAAGTAGCAGAAAAAGGCACTAGACCTTGTGGTAGATGCAAATATTGTTGTTATATATTCCAAGACTCAGTGATTTGTCTGGAAAATACAATGAAAAGTGTTATCTACCTTAGGGAAGGCAACTGTTGTTCCAGTAGACTAGTATATATAGCCAGGTGTAACACCTGCAATTCATTCTATACTGGAAAAACTGAAAGAACATTAAAAACTAGAATGTACGAACATATGTACGATATTAAAAACAATAAAGAAACTAATGCTTTGTACAAGCATAGCATTAATTGTGAACACTATACAGGTTATAAATTTGCAATACTTGATTATATAAAACAGGAGGCTAGAGGAGGGGACTGGCAGAATTTATTATATAAGAAGAAGCTGATGTGGCAACTGCGGTTGGCTGCAAATCTTTCCCCTGGCTTAAATGGTTATTTGAGTATTCACCCTATTTTAAAAGAAAAATCAGAAGCTGTATAAAAACATATACAATATTTTAATGTTGTACTATTTCGATTTCAAATGTTACTTTGATGTTGGAAGAAACTTGCTATAAATTGTATTGTTATATTGTTTTTTATAACAAGCCTTTCTTTAAGAATGGCTTTGCTTTAATTAGTTTATTGATCTTGTGACTTTTATTCACCAATCACTAGATTTTTTATGATATTTAAAATGTACTGTGTGAATTTTTACTGGTTTCTGATGAAGTCAAGGTTTCATTGACGAAAGCGCTTAACTTTTCATACTATTTGGTGATAATAAAGGAGTAAGTGGACTCGCAACATTGGTGCTATTTTTTTGTTTTAAATACTTACAAATAACATGACATTCCTTTCTTCAGTTAATTAGGCATGACATGGTGATATGTACACTGCATTAAATGCCTAACATGAAGTAGCTGCCTGTGCTTACAGTTTACAAAAATGTAGTCATGCTGACCATTTGTATAAGACAGTTTTCAGTCCTCTGTGAGGCCTGTGAAATGATGATTAA
>NC_056741.1:1508245946-1508263446 GCF_019279795.1 Protopterus annectens
AACATGTGAAAGGTATATATTCCCAATAATGCATGTGGGGAGACATGCATCATGGTCATATGTTTAATCCTGGGTCGTAGGTTCTGCAGGACCAGGTGGAGGCTGAGCAGGGTTGGTGACAAGTACTGCTAATCCGACTTGTATCCGGATGTCAACGAGGGTGGAAATCGTGTTGTACCACCATGTCTAATCTTGAGAACAGACACATCCCACGAGGTATGTCCAAAAATTGTGAACGCCAATGACTCCATTCTTTTGGCTATATGAAAAGGAAGGGTTATACATGCATGGGATACCTAGTTTGCAGGCCTGAGACTGCTTAGGGTGAGACTGCCTACTAGATGTGGGTAGGTGGCACTATGTGCAGATATGGCTGGCCCAAGCTAGCAGCCCGTGTATGGGTGGTTTTGGTGGATGTTCAGCAAGGGGGGTGGTGTGCTGTGGAGGGGACGATGGGTATTCAATTATGTATCCAGGTGTGTAGGGGTTAGATGGCTCAGTTCAGGCCAAACCATTATGTGGTGTGAGCCAGTACAGTTTCTGTACATGTGTATCGTACATTTTAATGTCCATGTGTTTGTGGGATTGTGTTCTGCAATATGACCTGACAGGGTGTATTGGGGATGTGAATGTATATTCTTTAGTTTCCTTTTGGATTCTTCCATTGCACCCTCGTACACCTCCAGTTCACCCATTGTACATCCGACCCGGTCTCCCCTTGGCAGAGTATTACATTACCCATCACCCCCCCCCCAAAATCCACCTACACACCATCCATCCCTTCTCTGGTGGTTAGCCCATGGCACAGACAGCAGTACACATTGCCTACTCTACATATCTCTGGTACCATTATGGTTTTGAGGCCAACCCTAGCATATTTGGTCTTCCACATGCTGTACTTCATGCACATAGGTACACACAAATACTTATCTTTTATGACATGGTAGATGGACCCAGGTTATACCCATTCATTTTTGGGCCGTCCAGACAAGGATGACTTGGACCGCGAATGGGCAGATATTAAGCGAATGCTCTAACCATTGAGCTAGGCTTAGCAAAGAGCAGCGATGCGCAAACACTGTGTTTCGCTTCCAATTGGTATAAAAATCAACACTACAATGAAATACAGACACGGGGTTTTAAATGTAATAGTTCTAGGGATGGGGGCTCATCCTTCAGCTATGTGCTATGGTGTTTACTCCTGTGATTTTATTTTGGTGTTCATGGAACTCTCTTGTATGCTTTGCATACATTTCAGTATCCACGGACACTGACAGGAGTGATTACTGTTAGAGGCAGGCTGTACTAGTCAGCATTTTAGGTTGCGTGACTGTAGCGGACATGTTCACGCTTTCATGCAGTGCTTAAACACACCCACTGCAGTCGCACATGTTTCCTGTGCACGTGGACAGTGTGGCAGCGCGCCTTCATTAATATGCATATGGTGCTGCTGCTCCATCTCTATGCCGCATGCTCGGTATAAGGCTAACACCATCCTTGTGCTGAGCTTCATGAATCCCGGGGAATGACTTCATCTTTTTTAATTTCCTAGACTGCATAAATCTTTTTATACAGCATATAGTTCTATAACTATCTTTAACCAATTAGTTGATATGATGAGAAAAACTCATATCTGAATCTACCCATATACCCAGGTCCTTAAATGAGTCTACAGTTTAAATCACAATATGCTGTATTAAATATTCACCTTTCAAGTCTCCCAAATCTCATATGCTTAGTTTTTGATGTATTTATCAGCATATTATTCTCCTGTGCCTGAATGGTCAATTTAGTCAAGTGTTTTTGCAGATGGGCCTTATCTGTAACATGTAATCAGTTTAACCAATTTAAGGTTGTCTACATATGGACTATAGAAGACCTCAGATGAAAAATTTAAGCCTGAAAAATACAATCTAAACAACTAGGGGCCTAGGACAGAGCCCTGTGAGACACCTTGACTGTAACTAAGGACTTCACCTGTCCAGTTGCTGTATGATACTTGCCATGTCCTATTTGTAAGCCATGCAGCTATCTGTCTTATCAAGAGTACATCAATACCTAGGTATACTAATTTATTGATCAGTGTTTTTTGTATGACTCTATCAAATGCTGAAGTTAAATCTATATAAATTACATCACAATGTTTTCATTCATAGCTGTTATTATATTGTTATAGAACATTATGTTACAGGTGGTAATAGATCTATTTTCAACATATGCATGGTGATGTATGGTTTCAAGTCTCAACTTATCTAGTTCTGACAATAACTTATCCAATATTACCTTCTCCATTATTTTTCCCCAATATGAAAGCAGACTTAAGGGACTATATTGCTCTGGGTTTGTCCTACTCCCCTTTCCCTTAAAGGCATGTTTAATAAGTGTATGTCTCCAATCTTGAGGAATCTCCCCATATTTATATGACCTAGTGAATAATAGATATAATGGTACCATAAGTTCTTGCTGAAGTGTTATCAGGTCATTGTTACTAATTCCGTCTCCTCCCTGTGCTTTGTTTGGATCCAGTTTGTGCAGTTCTTTTTCGATATAATCTAATTTGATTCCAGTATCTGCAATTACCTGGATGTGACTAGGACAATTTATCACCCCTTTGTGGAGCCAAACTGTTTTGCATAAGATTTTGTAAATATACCTATAATCTGTTGTGGCTGAGAATAAATTTTAGAATATCAAGCCAGTTTATCAATTGCTCAATATCTTTATATACATTTTCTTCAAATGTTTCTTGCTCTTGTCATACACTATGCTTAATCTATTTGTCCAGTTTGTTTATTTCAGTTCTCGAGGTTGTAGTCTGACCTCTCTTCCATTTCTTATATTTTTTGTCTCTCACCTTAATCAGATATCTTGTTCTTATGGAAATATATCCTCCTGATGTTGTATGCCTAGATCCTGATGTTAAAAATTTTTTTGATTGTTTGCACTCAAACAATTTCTCTTTCAAAACTTTCCACACTCCATCTGCACTTTTTCCACATAGCACCTCACTCCAGTTAGTTTTACATAGTGACTGTTTTGCTTCCATATTTATTTATTTATTTATTTCCAGTTTGATAACCGGGGAAGTCCACTGGGCTCGAAAGCCCGTTTTCAGTGGAGGCCCGGGGAGAAAAGCTCCATGATAATACAATAAAGTAATACATTGCACACAAAAATACAAGCATACATTGATGATAATACATTGAACGCAAAAACACAAAATATAATCTGTAATTAACCTTCTGTGCATTGGCTTAGATTTCAGTTTGGCAGAATTATCTAGCAACAAATTAACCTTTATAACCCCATGATCACTGCACATCAGCGGTGGTAAAACTTGACTTGACATAACAGTAATTTCTTTAGGAACACAAACAATGTCTAGTATCTTCAGTCCCCTTTTAAGTTTTTTTACAATCTGAAGAACTTGTTCCTGAATATACGTTGTGAATAATTTTCTTACTTAACATTGTTGAATCAATATTATTCCAGTTTGTTTCTGGTAAATTTAAGTCCCCAGCTAATATTATTCTTCCCTCATGTGTTTCATGCAAGAAATGTATGAATTCCTCTAGGTCATCTGCAATTGACTTTGGTGGTCTGTACCCTCCAGGAATTGTTTATATGTTCCAGGGTTGTCTTTATTGTCAGTTACACAGTCTGTAGTATTGGTGTTGTCACTGAATGTGTAATAATCACAGGTCTCATAGCTATCTTTAATCCTGTCATATCACCTCCACCTATTTTTTATTAGAATGTCTGTTACAGTAAAAACATTTATACCCTGACAGAACTGGTTTCCAGTCATTGTTCTTTAACCATGTTTCACAAACAATAACAAGATCAATCTTGTGACAGCGTAGCAAATTTTCCAATAAAAAGACTTTATTATTCATGCTTCTAGCATTAACAACCATCAGAGATGCATCAAATGTCTCTATCTGTGAACTGTTACATTTTTGACCTGACAAAAATCCTGCCTAGTGTTTGTCAAATATTGCAAAATATCTGCTGCTAAAATTCTCCTCCCTGATCTTGGCAAATGGATGACATCCTGTCTGAACACACGTGTGCCCAAAACTAGACCTGGATGTTTTACACATTTCCATTTTTTAAAACAGGACATTTTTCCATGTAGATATTTACCCAAAAATCTTTTCATTCACAGTAACCTGACTATCCTTTCTAGAGGTGATTTGTGAAAAAAACATCCTAACACCAGTGCAAGCTGTACTATCTAAGAGGGCAGTCAGTTCCTTACTAACAGTCAGAGAATCCATGTGGATGACACCATCTGTGTCAACATAAATAAAAACGGATCCATACTTCTTTACATTAAGGCATACCAAGGCTTCTCTCACATCTCTCACATTTTCTGTTTTTGCTCCTAGCAAGCATGACACTGTTCAATGTTCATTATCTTCTCTGCAAATATAAGTACCAGTTCCTCTAATAACTAAATCTCCAATTACAAGAATATCTTTGCTTGCCAGCTCTGAAGAATCTTCAGCTTCTAATACAGTAATACCTGCTCTATCAATTGTTACGACGGATAGATCTTCATCACCATTAGCCTTATTAATCTCACTGTTTTCATTGTGTATTAAATTCTCATCCAGCTGGTATTGTAAATCCACAGCTTGAGCCATGTAGCCAACATCTGTCTTTCTTTTCTTTTTTTCTGACAGTAATGTTCTTCAGTCCTTCCACATTCCATTTTGATTTTTTCCTTTTCATCTGCCCCTCGCCTCTTTTTTCTACTTTCTCTTTTGGAAAAATGATGCCTTTTTCTGTAGACTGAAGGTTTTCAGATAGAAAAATATTATCATTCCCTCAAACCTGTTTGTTACATAACAAAGCAGTGTCCTTTTTACTATTTATTCTTTTTCCTTTAACTTAGTAACTATAGTGTTATTAGGCTGTGTTACCTATTTCTCTTCCACTCCTTTCTTATATTTCACCAATTATAAGTACAGTCCTACCTCCTCTAGCACTCCCCTTGTCAGCTCCTCTAGCAGTCCCCTTTTCAGCTTTTCCTAATCTTTTTTATTTTTACTGTTCTCAGCTATACAAACACCGTGAGGCATCCCTGTAGCAGTTCTCTACCAGCAAGTTGCATCTGCAAAAGTCTGTGGCTGGTTTACTTAAAGTAAAGGCAGCATTAGTGTATGTAAATGTTTTAACCCTTCTATGATTATAAATTTCATTAGAATGTATTCAGGGAGTGCACGCTACCGGTAACCCCCACCAGAGACCTCACCAAACCCAATACTTTCTAGTTTGGAATCATTGTTATACTCGGTCTTCTCCTTCCCCAATACAATTGCCCATATTTCCCCCACTGCATAATCACTCCTGGCATAAGGTTTCTATTTCTCTAAGTATTCTTGCTCTACAAAATTATCAGCTGCATAGACACTTTCCACAGTATTTGGTAGTCTAAGTGACTGATTGTTCCTTGCTGTGAAGTCATAGAACTTGGCTCTGCCCACTCCCTTCCACCCTCGCTTGGCCTTCACTCCGGTCCTCCACCCTGCCCCCATTCCCTCCCAACCCAAAATCACTTAAATGTATTCTATACCCAACCACACCCACTCCCACTTATCTACCAATCACCACCTATACAATTTCCAGTTATACAATAGCTCACATTTCCACACTAACCTTAACAACACCCATCAATTACCACACATATGTTAACCTTTAACAAATCCCTACCCTTTTTACCATTACAAAATGCTATCAATACATTGTATATTGCTAACAACTGCTGCTCACTTAACAAATTACCATTCATAAGTAGTCTCCCCTCACACTTTTCACAAAACTACATCTACCTTTTCTGCACACCTAACTGACTACTCCATCTTAATATCTCCATCCATCTTAAATATAACAGAACTCCATCACACCTCATACAGACCACACCATATTAAACCAAACCCCAAAAATACCCCTTTTAAGGTTCATAAGCATATATCAGCATTCGTCTAGACACTAGTAAATAGAGCTAACAAACTTACTATAAGTATAGACATTCACCCAAACCTAGGCCCTCAGAATACCTCCTCAATACCCCTCAAATACAAGTTATAACCAATCTATCATGAAAAGGCTCAGAAATACTAATCCTAAATCTAAACCTGCAAAGCATAGTCAACAAAGTTCAAGAATTACATGCCACCCTATCCCATTATAACCCTGATATTGCTGTTTTAACAAAAACCTGGTTAAAAGCACACATTACTGATAACAAAATTACACCACCTGGTTACAACATTATTAGAGCAGACAGAAAGGTAAAAGAAGGTGGAGGGTAGCCGTCTTATTTAAGAGTAGTCTCACACTTTTACCACAAAGCCTTAACATAGATAACCTCGAAAACATAGAAATCCTACCTACTAAACTTCAACTTAACCAAAACAAATTCATATCCATTATAGCTACCTATGTCCCAAACAGAAATAGTATGTCCACTATAGAGCACATTATCCAGTCTATATCAAATTCCATAGCCCAAGAAACTATCATTATGGATGACTTTAATATAGACTGGACAACTTGTAATTCACATAAGCCTAGCAATCATATCAACCTCTATGGCTTCACACAACTCATTCAAGCTTCAGCACGGATAGATAAAAACTCCAACTGTCAATCTATACTGGATTGGACACTAACCAAAAAACCCCAAAATTATCAGATTAGTGGCTGCTTATCTGACAGCTTTCATGACCATATGTCAACCTATCTATTGAGAAAAAGCATCAATGCTGTCAAGCTCACCACCTTCTGCCAAGTCCGCAGTAAAAGAAACTTTGATGCCCAAGACCTAATCAATACCCTAAAAAACTGTAACTGGCCTCTACTAAAAAACTGCTTCTTGATGCTGCAGTAGATTATTTCAACTGTACCTTCCTTGAAATTCTAAACAAATTGCCCCCCCCCCCCTCCCCAGGTCAATTCGTATTAAAGCCACATACACACCATGGCTAACTAATGACACCAGAATGCTCCTTAGGGAAAGAGACAAAGCTTGGCAAACATTTCTCACCTGTAAAACCCAAATTAACCACATTATATTCCAGCAAATTAGAAACAAGGCTAAACACCAAATCAACCTACATAAAAAGAAATTCTACTATAGCCTGAAACATAAACACTAGCATAACCCCCCAAAATTTTGGAATACCGTAAATGTCGTTCCCCACCCAGGACATTCCACTACTCCTTCCCCAACTTACCACAATATCCTACCACCATTGCAGAGGAATTCAAGAAATACTTCACTGAAAGTGTAATATCTCTAATTAAAAGTAATTCCACAGAACCATCACAATTCTCCAAACCTCTCAATATTAACTACAACTCCTTCTCCTTTCAGACTGTTCCCACATCTACCATTAAGGAACTACTGAAGAAGTTCAAAGCCTCTTCAATAGCAGCTGACAAGTTACCAGCCGAATATTTAAAACTAACAGCTGAAGCCATATCTTATCCAGTGTCAATCCTTATTAACAAGTCCATATTAGAAGAACATGTCCCAGCAATATGGAAAATCGCACACATTATCCCCTTACACAAAGGCGGAAATTCCACAGAGCTGACCAAATACAGACCGATCGCTATTCTCTGTCCACTATCTAAACTCCTCGAAAGATGTATCCTCTCCCAACTGATTCATTATCTTACCTTCAACAACATGCTAGTAACATGTCAACATGGTTTTAGGCCCCATCATAGTACCACAACTGCACTCCTCAGTTTCACCAATACCATCAGCCATCTCAGAAACAATGGTAAAATAGTGTCTGCTGTCTTTCTAGACATGTTCAAGGCCTTTGATACAGTTTCCCACCCCAAACTATTCAATACACTTTCCAAATTGAACCTCAGCCCCTCCGCACTTCAGTGGTTCCGAAGCTATCTACAGGACCATCAAGAATTTGTAAAATGGCTTAATGTCCACCTCTCTTCCCATCACACTAGGTATACCTCAAGGCTCAGTTCTTCGGCCACTACTCTTCACTATTTTTACAAACAACCTCCATAGTGCTACCCCACTGGCTTCAACTATCCAATATACAGATGACACAACACTTATATGTGCCGCTAATAACCTACAACACCTCCATGATATAATCCAACAATCGTTCTCAGATACCAAGCTATGGCTCTCTAACCATCAGCTCATACTCAACCCCAATAAAACAAAACTCATGATCTTCCAACCAACAAGACCCCCCCTCCCCCCGCCCAGCACCTTCTACATTACAGCTAGGAATAATACTAAAATGAATGCCGATTCACAAACAAAACTACTAGGTGAAATAATAGATAACAATCTAAGATTTAACCAGTTTACAGTCAAAAGGGTGATTGGACTTTGTTCGAGTTACGTAAGTCCAAAAGCCCAATTTCGACATTACATACATACAATTCAGCACATGAGACAAATTATTTGTACTAATCTGTTGTGGTAGTACCAGAGCCAAATTAATTGTACTAAACTAACGTTGCGGCACCTGATCCATATCAGCTATATTAAGCTGCTGTGGTGGCCCTGAGTCAAGTGGGTAGTCGCTGTGTCACATATAATTTAGGAGTTGGTACAATTTTTACTGATTTTTGTACCTTTCATTTACTGATGTAGCATGTATATAATTGTGAGTCTGGTGCTTGGACTTGTTCTAGTATATATACCCTTCCTAAAAATTCACTTAATTTACCCTCAGTAGTACTGCATGTTTCACTCGACACTAACTATCATGAAGTCTTAGCTTACCTCACTCTTTCTTGCAAGAACTGCCTCATTATTTGATACTTCCAGTAAAGGGTTCAGTATGTGAAAGGTGCAAGTATCTACTAACCTTTTAGGCCAACCTCTTTTCAAAGACTGTACACTGTACCCAGCATGATAGTTCTGGTATCTATCTTACTTAAAAAGTGTCTGCCTAAAATAGAAAACACAACTACGAAAAGAGATCACTCAAATGGCAGGCAAAGCTCTTAAGGCAGCAGGGGTGAGGCAGTATATCTGGTAACGTCTTAGTCATAGGTTACTCTGTAGTTAGAATCACAGATGCACCACTCATCAAGATAACTGAAGATAAACTGATAGTTGGCTGCCTGTCAGGTGCCAGGATCCACAGCTTCACTAGGTTCCTCGAGTCTCTTCACCCTAGGAACACCTATGACATGCCCATTACGCATGTGGGAATGAATGACTTGAGGCACACCTCCCCCCTCCTTACAGGCAATCCTTACTTTTGAAAATATAGTTGTGTAGTTACTGAATCATGGTTTCAGAACAGTGATTATAACCGTACATTGCAGGGTTTAGGGTGTAAATGCCTCCTACTCCTTCATATTCAACACAGAAAATGTGTTAGTGTTACTGAAAAGACTGTCTGTATTCCTAGGAAGACATCTCACCTCCAGACTCGTAAGACATGATGGTAACCTTGAACTCCTGCATATTCTTTTCTTGGTAAATAGAACTCTGTACCATATCATACCCCCTCCATATCACCTGTAGCCCAAAGGCATACCTAAACAAACTGACATCCCTCAAGCAAATCAATTTGCACTGCTTATCTGAACCTAGCCAAGGCATGTAGTACTACTATCCCAAATTCTGGAATTATGGATAAAACTTAATCAAACTAAATGTAACCCTCTATTTTAGCCACTAGATAGCAAACTAGCATAATGACAGAAACCAATTTATTACTGTGGATGGCTGCGGTCTTCAAAAAGAGTAGCTACTAGCTATGTCCCCCAGTGATTGGATGCAGAACCATTTCTCCTTGGTATTTATTTCTTTGTTGTCAAGATTGATATCAAGGGCCTATAAATGACCAAGTCTGCAGATGACTGCAAACTTGGAGTTGTTATTAACTCCCCATCTGACTTTCAGATTTTTTCAGGAGGGACTAACATGCAGCAATAAGTGGTGAGTAGATCATGGCCTAAAACTACATGCTATGAAATGCAGCATTGTGTCATTTGGAAAAACTGGGCACCGATGGATCTATCACATTGGTGGCATGATCTTGAATTTTAATTTGGTCATTAGGGACCTGGCCGCTTTCACTAACAGTGAACAATCCTTTGATCATCATGTATTCAGTGCTGTCAGCAGATCTTCAGGTCTGGAAGAAATATCCTTGGTGATTAGTCTGGCTAGGTAAAAATAAGTTATCATCTCTCTCAATTACTCCCTCATCAAATCCATAATAGAGTATGATGACTCCACTAGTAGGTACTTGACTAAGCATGATCCAGCTTGAGAAACTGCAGCACTTCCTCACTAAGATAATCAATGGACATGCCTTCCTTGAGCCAACCAGCCCACATTAAAGCACTGTGTGTGTGTGTGTGTGTGTGTGTGTGTGTGTGTGTGTGTGTGTGTGTGTGTGTGTGTGTGTGTGTGTGTGTGTGTGTGTGTGTGTGCGTGTGTGCGTGCGTGTGTGTGTGTGTGTGTGTGTGTGTGTGTCTCTCTCTCTTTGTCTATCTCTCTTCTGTTACATACAGACTCAAATGAGGTGACCTCTGTTTTGTCTACAAATTGGTGGGACCAGTTTGGACCGATTTTGATTAAAGGGTTCAACCAACAGAAAGCCCCACAGGAATTAAATATAATACTTCTGTGCTTGATAGAGGATGTCCATTGATAGTTTTGACATTAGGAATATTATTTCCAGTAACTGGAAAATGATTGAAGGCAGTATAGTGTTTTAGTACATATTGCTGGCAGTCATCCTGCTTCTGTATTTTAAAAGAGTTGTAACTTTAAGCAATGGTTAAATATGACAATACTGGAATTTCTACCCCCTCCCCCCCACACACACACACATACACACTGACAAAAGCGTAGGAACTTATAAATGTAATTACTGTAATGCTTGTTGATTTGTACATGAAGGACCTTATGTATTATCAGAGCATTTAAATTACCAGCAAGGTTCACTTGTCAGTCTAAAGAGGTAGTTTATATTGCATTATGTTCAGGCTGCCTGGATTATATAGGCATGAGCACCAGGAGCCTGGGCACTAGAATAAAAGAACATGTTTATGATATTAAAGCAAAGAAAAGTAATAATTCTGTTTTCAGACATACAATTAATTGCATTAAATATAACAAGTTTATGCTTTCAATTATAGAACATGTTCCTATGAATTTGTTGGAGGTTGGGTAATAATAAAAATGCCATTGAAAGAAAAGAAACTGGTAGATAAGATTAGGTGCTGACAAATTACCTGGATTAAACAAAACTATTAATATCAAATGTTTTCTTAGTGACCGTACGTTGGCTACTTAGTCTTTGAATTTTAAGGGTTAACACAGCATTTTGTCAATTGTTAATTGGAGTATTAATTGGATTGGAGAGATGTTGATTTCAATGTGTATTTAAGTGAGGTTTTTAAGTGTGAATAGTATTTCTGAAGAAGTAATTTTATTTGATGAAAGCGTGGAATAAAATTTTTTTTGGTGCGCTAAAGTGCCTCAATAACTTGTTTCTTTATGATACTTCTACAATGGTTTTGTTTATTTCTGAGTACTTTTTACCACCATTCTGATTATTTTTCCACGTTTTTGGTTTTGGTTTTTAAACTTCATAACTTACTGAACTCATATTACACCTACAGTGTCAATGCCTGCAACACAGATTTGTGAGTACTTGCTCATAATCAAGCTTACACGTATTACAGCAATACATTCGTTGGAGCAACATTTGGAGAGTTGTAAGTGTGAAGTACATTGTGACAGCACTATAAGGCTGTGAATACAAAGCAGAAATTACTCACTTCACTCACAGTTGTGCCAAACTGTCTTCGAATGGTAATAGTATATTGTGACAAGTAAGGCACCAGGGAATTATAAATGTGTACTAACTAAATCAAAAACTTTTTGAATATTTTCTTAATGCTGAAAAGGAGGACAAAAGTTCACAGTACATAATAAGGTGTAAAATGCAGTTCATTAGAATTATCAGCTAACAAGATAATTACTTTCAGACTGTGAGCAGTTGAAGAAAAGTAAAGTTTTATTTAAAAGTTTATAAATAAAATGAGAATATGAATTCTGCTATTGAATAAGGGTGCATTAAATGTCTGAGTCTGGTGAAGATGAAGCAGATGAGAGAAGCCTTAGTGTTCAGACATTGTCGACTAGAGAAAGGGGTTTCTTTTCTTGGCCCTTAATAGAGGACATGTGGACAAATCATACAGACCAGTATGTGACATATGGCTGACGCAGGTTTTGCATTGTCATAGAATTACACTTTTGTTTTGCTTAAATAACATACATGATACAATATATTGCTTTATTTTCATTTTAGTGGGGTCACTTTGTTTAACCCAATATTATGTTGCAGTTTGATACTTTGACCCATTCTTACTGCTTAAGGCTGGTTTTTCAATTTAGACACATAATAACATCTAAATTATGATGCGACCTGTTCATAAGCCCAGTTTTGAAATTCACCAGGGGGATGAACCATTCCAGATTTATTTGTGGCTAGTCAGTTACAGACTCACATTGGTTCATGTAGCTGTGTTACAGACTTGGCAACCCTGTAGCAAAACACAATCTGTGTGCTAAGCATACAGGGTTTGCTACATCCAGGAGTGGAAAAAAAAAACAGATCAACAGGCAAATAGAGTTTCCAAAAAAGCATCTTTTTTTTTTTTTTGCTTAGTATTCATGCAAGAATAAAAAAGGGTAAATGTACTGATTAATTGCAAATGATGACATGAGCCAGAGAAGTTTTCATGTCTTCTAGACATTGTTAGCTCCCCTATCTGTTACTGCTGAACCTGACACTGTATACACACACACACACACACACACACACACACACACACACACACACACACACACTCAGACACACACACACACTCAGACACATACACACACACATACACAAACTGCCAATCACCAAACTCTCAGGGTGGGTACCTGTTATACATTTAAGATTTATTGCATTTTTGGAAGTGAGCAGAATGGCAAGAAGCTATTGAACTGTGTAAGGTATATTGACTAAAGGTGTTCCTAATGTTGATTAAGATTAAAAGTGCTGCTGAAATATGGTTTAACTGGGGCTTCCCACAGATTTTATCGAATAGATATGCTGCCAAGCACAATTTGAAGAGGCAGTCATTCAACTGTCTGAAGAAATATGATGCCTGCATTTTTAAATGGCCATTCAGAGTCAGAAATCAGTAACCTAGAACTATTATCACTAATAATAATGAAAACAGGTACATCATTGGCAAAAAAAAAAGTTTCCTTATAATTCTGAAGATTTCATTTCTTATTTGAGGAATTAATGCACTGTGTGTTTTAGTTGTATAATCATCCTGAAAAACGCAAAGTTAATTTGTTAATGCCATGCATTTTTGTTTTTTTGCCCACTGTAGGAGATGACAAAG
The DNA here is from genome assembly GCF_019279795.1 of Protopterus annectens. Classification (NCBI taxonomy): domain Eukaryota; kingdom Metazoa; phylum Chordata; order Ceratodontiformes; family Protopteridae; genus Protopterus; species Protopterus annectens. Next base: position 1,508,259,384 of record NC_056741.1, read on the forward strand.
TAATTCTTGTGATATTTTGTCAAAGTCTGAAAGCATTGCCCAATGAAACAACTAATGTTTTCATCATAAATGTAAATTATTCAGAATATAAACGATCAACAATGCAAAGAAAATGACTGCTGGAACAAAATACAGTTAAACTGCTAACCATAAGTGATGCCTCTTTGAAATGGATTGAAAACTATAGCAGCTGTTAAAATGAGTATATTTCAGAAATAAGAGTTAATGACAGCGTATTCGACTCTGTTTCAAAGAGGCTTTCATATATTGATTCATTCATTATTATGCAACTGGTTGTTTACATGATATTGGCAACACAAACAGCCAGATTCAGAAAGGCCAATGAGCAACTCTGATTTATACTTAACAGAGCAGCCTAACCTCTGCTTAATCACAAGCAGTGATTGAAAAAGGAGGCCTCAAAATAGAACTCTAATGTATAATTATGTGTTGTGCCACTGTATGTAAGCTGGCTATCATTTCAGTGAAGCTCTTTTGCCCTCAGGTTGTCATACTGCCTAAAAATCTGACATTGTGACATAACACTATAGCTATAAAAACCTTTGCCAGGTACATAGTGTTAAAAATAACACAGTATTCCTATTAGAAGAAATTAATAAGATAATACAAGCTTAAAGACATCACCTGACTTTACAACAGCCAATAGTATATCACCCACACTGCAGACTGACTGATAATATAACACATAACTAACAAAATAGGTACAAATAGTTCATATGTGCATTAATTGCAACTAAACCAAAATATGAGTTAGGAAATAAATTCAGATGCACCAAAACCTAATCTTATACATATGAATTGATGTAGTAAACATTAGAAAAATACACAATAGCAGATGAAAATGTTTATACACAAGCTGAAATAAGAATTATTTCATGGAATGTTTTTGGACTCAGTGACCATGCATTCTGCAAGTGTGTGCAGGAAATGGATTTAATTAACTTATTAGGGGCCAGGATGGAAACTTCTAATCTATTCAAACTGCAAAGTTACAGAGTTCTACATTAAAATGCAAAAAAGAAAGCACGAAAGATTTAACAAGCCTGATAAAAGTAAATCAAAATCTAAAACCAAGTTTAGTAACAGCAAGTACTAATATGATGATGCTAAGTATTCAGATCTTCATCAAAGGGTTAATTCTTATTAAAACCTATAATTCAGTTATAGGTTTCCACAAGGAAGAAGTGGCAGTATTTGGTTAAACTGAGAAAAATATGGAGTTAGTGGGAAAAGGAAAATTAAGTTGTAATTATCAGTGGCAACTTTAATGGATACATGGGCCTTTTCATCAATTTCAAGTTTTTGAAGAAAAGAAAAAGAACTGCTGTAAGAATTTTATAGGACAAAAATTTAAATCAAGAAGGAAAAGAGTTATTGTGGTTTGTCACAGCTCACAATTTAATCATACCTAATGGTAGTACAAGTAGTATAGCAAGAACTGATTGCTGTACATATTTTACAGGTGAAGAGGCTCTGTGACTATTGTACATTAACTTCAGATGAGCATAAATCCAGTGAAGTAAATATTTTGAAAAGTTTAAATTTTATGATGAATGTGATAAAACAATGAGAAGCGTATGGATGTGTATGACTGAATGCATATTGAAGAAACTGGACATCATATGCAAATAGTAAGAAAATCTTGAACCTTTAAGCAAATGTTCAGACAATTCAGAGGGACATACAGACTTTAACATGTGTACATGAAAGTATTGCATATGCAGTTAAAACAAAGCAACAACAAGAAAAAAACTCTGCCATTCCTCATCATTTAACACTGGCAGGAGAAGCATTGTTGATATGATCTGGACTGTATGAAAATGAAAATGAAGCATATATAGTCAAATCATAAAAATGAGTCAAAATAAGGATTGCAAAGACCATTTCAAAATCAAATTCCTCAGAAACTTGTGCAGACAGTTATACAATAGAAAAAATATGGCACAACATTAGAAAGAAATGTTAAGTATAATTCCTATTAAAACATTAGAATAATTTGGATAAAAATGTGAATTTTTAAAAGGGCAGAAGCAATGTTCAGATAAACAGATCGTACTATCTAAATAAATTATGAACAGAAAGGTTTTTACCATGTTATTGACTCAGTCTTATGCTTGTGAGGAAGATATCCTATTTATGTGGGGCAAACTCATGAAAAAGATAACAAGTAGAGATCACTAAGAGAAAATAAAACAGTTAAAGAGGAACAAAGCATATAGTCTAGATAACATTATTATTACCCTTATCTGTAAAACAAAAAAGTGAACTGAGAGTGTACAGGCTTATTATTCTTCAGGATAATTACTTCAGATTGTTTAGTCCCTTTATCTTAGATGATATGAAAGATCTTGTAGCCAGGATAAAAATTCATAAAACCCAATTTGTTATTAGAAGAAAGAGCACATAATAAACCTAAGCTCTTTATTCCAACAAATAACTGAAAACCATGTGAAAATTTGGTAATATACATTTCTTGTTGTATCATATTAGAGTCTGCATTTGATAATCAAAATTGGAATAAACCAGATGATAATTTAACAAAATGGCTTCATGCAAGAAAGAATTACTAGAGCAGATGTTTATACCTGATCATGGGCTAATATGAATATTTCCTCTTAAGGCCACCAGATGAAGTTTAAATTAAATAAGTGAGTAAGGTAATGGTATATTTTGGCACTCTGACTTTCCTTGATTTAAATAGGTAATATACTGTATAGACTGGAGGAATATAGTGAAAATGTCTCAAAGGTATGATGGCGATTTCAGGCAGATGAGTTTTAAACTATTAATAATGATAATGAGGTTTAAAACACTATACTAGATATGTTGTTTATCCGCGGTGGTGGTGCTGTGGTAGTGTTGTCGCCTCACAGTAAGACGCTGTCAGGTTCGATTTTCAACTAGAGCGTCTTCTGCATGGAGACATGCGTGAATGGGCATACCTTCGCTGAAGGTTGTGCGTCAGGGCTGGTAACTCGGCACGTAAAAATCAACTACCAATCATTAGCAGACGGGAGTTCCTCTGTGGTGACCCCTAACCAGGAAAAGCCAAAAGACACAACAACTAAATATGTTGTTTACATCATCTTGTTACCCCAGAATCATAAAGGAATCTAAACTGCTAACTAGTAATCAGAAAATCTTGAAACTTTATATAACATTAAGTAGCGGGGAATCAACTAATGAAATAGTTTTGCTAAAGCTCATAAAATATATAAAAAAAGAATCAGAATCAGAACTTAAAGATAATGTCAAAAAATTAGTCTGGTTTTGATGTCACTTTAGTTGGCTATACTATCATATCAGTCATTAGAATCACTGTTAAGCTATATCCTGTAGGATGTGATGCTGATTTAATGTTAGAAGAGAGAAACCATCCTTAGGCTGGTATTTATTATGCAAAAGAGAGAATCGTGATTACCTACTTCATTACCTGAGGTTTACTTAAGTTATGAACTGGCCCTTGTTAATGAACAGGTGGTATCAGATATTCAGAGTGTAACAATCCAGGTTAAAGCAATCCAGTTATAGGAAATGAAGAACAAGTAAATGTCTGGAGGGATAAAACATGGAAGGTACAAAAATAAATTAGTTAAATACATAAATAAATAGTTTGGGTGCTCACAGAAAAGGTTAATAAAATACTTGGTAACTATGGCTTACTATATTTGAAAAAATATCTTAAAAACTGAGTGCAAACAACATTCCATGCATGAGAATGTGAATTTTCTGGTATTGTGTATAAAGACAGAAAGAAAAAAAACAAATACAGGCAAGTATCTTTCCACTGTTCCGAATGAATAAGTCATGTTTAGACAGTAATGATAAGTATATGTTCTGTGTAAAGGAAATAGGGCTAAGATACGTTTATATGAAATACATGAAACGGAATTTATGAAAAAGCCAAACACGTAGAATAGTAATTGTTAGGATATGCATACACAGTTTACTGAAAACTGAAACTCTGTATCACATTATGTATAAATGGTCTTCCTCTAAAAAGCTTACAGCCTGATTGTTGAAAATATAATTAGTCCTTACT
>NC_056741.1:1508268446-1508280946 GCF_019279795.1 Protopterus annectens
GTTCAGACACTGACATTCATATAAACAGAGTAATGCAACTGTGAAAAAGTTATACTAATGCAGTAGTCTGGAAAGGTTTACAACTGTTGCTGTCCAGGCCAAGCCCTTCAAATTGTACAATAGTGAGGACAGACTGGGCCACAGGATACCAAACAATCAACAGTATGTAATGCAGGTGTATAGTTCAGCAGCCTCTATCTACACTCTGTACAAAATCACTAGGTGGTAAAGATGTCATGTGACCAAATGAGTTGTAACTGTTACATAACAAGGCATAACTGACACCATCACAAGCACACTGACAAACAGAACAGTCTGTATGGCAGGAGGCAGTAGGCTTGCATTAACCCAATTTATGTAAGTAATGTAAATATAGGTGAAGTATACTGTACTGTACACCCAGATACCTTAAGGCAGCTCACCCCTGATACCCCCACATTTTGCAACAGGCTAGGTCATTTATGGTGCTCCTCCCCAGACTCAATAATACAGGGCCATATACCACTGTTACATACACTGGCCTCTGGAGTGCCTAAGAGCACACATATATGGCCCCAGCCCCACCATATGTGTGGGTTATACAACAGCAGTGGACTTCCTTGCAGCAATGGCAGTGTGATATACTCACAACCCACTACAGTACAACCCCCGACAGCATGTCATATGTGCAAAGCTTGGTATGTTGGTGGAGGACAGAGGCTGGAACACAGGCACAAATATGGAAAACTGTTGCCATACACTAAGCAAGTTGCTGGTGTTACAGAATAGTCTGCAACATACCCTTAGTCAGGTAATTGAGGTTAGAAACAGAAATGGGTGTAGCCATGTACTGATAGTACTCAACACACACACACTGCCAGTGAAATATCTAACAGAGGACCTGTGTGGTGGACAGACAACACATGATAGGCACACCTCTGGCCACCAAGAGGATAGACCCACAGTTAAGAGCTATGCAGACAGACTGCATTCCAAGGTAAACTAGTATGTACACACATACCCTGTAACGCCAGTACTAAACAAAGCATAACACAACACTACTCACACTCTGTCTGTAGTTCCTGAACCTCATACAAATATGTAGCTGCCCTGAGTGTGCCAGTTTTCCTGTAAGAGGTATTGCTACCTGCTGTCTGTAACACTGATGCCCACACACAGGAAGGATGTTCATCACACGGGAAATGTAAAGGGACCACGCCCACAGGATGTAGGGGTTTAGAGTAGGTGGCTGCCATGACAATGGTAATTGGAAGTACTACATGTGTAATCATATATATATATATATATATATATATATATATATATATATATATATATATGGCTCACTGGATAATAATATGTACATATATTTCCACCATATGTCCTGAACATGTAGTGTAGCCCTACCCCAGCCTCTATAGTTCCACAGTCGTAGTGCAAGGGGATGTCAGGTATGTATAGCAGCTATATTAGTAGACTATTGCTACTGTCATTGGGATTGTCTTCACAGACATGGTGTGTGTTGGAGGTCACATCTGCTTATAACATGTGTGCCATTGGCTACTGACAGACATACTAAGGACATCATAGTAAAGTACCGCTGCTAGCACGTAATGCCCCTGTGGACTGCAGCAGAGATATTGGTCAATATATGTGGACATTCTGACATACTCTGTACAGTCAAGAGGTATACACATAACCCCTTACTGCTAAACATGTGTACCATGCCTGACAATATGGATGTAGACAGCCATGTAAATGGGTATAACACATAACGACTGGAATACATTTGCCACCATAGGTTATGCATTCACACATCCCTGTCTGGCCTGACACATAATAACTGCTGGTACAGGGGTGCCATAGCCACATACTACCCACTAGATATTGACATACATCTGTACAGCATACTGCTGCTCTGTCTGACATACATGACTGTTAATGGAGGCCCGGCAGCAGTACATCTGGCAAGTATCTGCACATGACATCTCACTGGGTAAGTACACTAAGCTGCTAGGCGTGTAACAATGCACTGTGCAGGCTACAGGCAGACTGGCTCAACACTGGCCTACATCTCCTATAGGGGAATGCACATGTAGCTGCATACATAGCAGGCACTACAGGCATGTCACAACACAGGGTAAGATACACCTGTGTGAAAGTGCATAACCACAACCAATGTGAACACAGTCACAGCCACATATGTTAAGCTAGCATAATATTACAGTATATGGATTATCTGTTCGACACCATCCTCATATGTGCCATTCACAGACTGACCCTACATATACTGGGCTGCTACACAGTTTGGTCTGATGGCTGTCTGTGGTATGGGACATGTGTGTATATGGCCCTATAAACATGTACGCCAATACGGTACCATACAGTGGAGCAGCATGTAACATCATATAGGATGGGACCTAGAACAATGACATCTACCACAGTCTGTACATAGGCTAAAGTACATATTAACAATACACACACTGTTGACATTCACCATAAGTACACAGACCTCAGTACTGTACAAACATACACAGAATGTCCTGGTTATGTCACCAAATATAACACCTACTGTACATAACATGTGTAGCAGTCTGATATCTCACTGGCTTGTTATCAGATATGATGACACTAATTGTGGTGTACAGCACATATGCACCACTTCATGCATGACATATGTGCACAAGTTGACAGAGTTGTGGCAGGAAGCACATACACAGGGCCAATAATGACATGCTGCTGTGATAACCTCATACATTAACTGTTGTAACAGGGTTTGTCGCAACATATGTCCTATGAGGGATATGAAGCCAGTAACTGTCACAGCTTTCAACATCTACAGACTGCAATCTTCACACTACCTTCTGCAGTCCACAGATACATGCTCCATGGGTAACACATGAAACCAAAGGCACAACACACTGCCCAGTCTGCAGACGACCCTGAAGATTAGGATTCCTCATAAACATGAAACGGACATGGCAGGTATTGAGACATGTAGGACAGTCATATCCACACATACACGCACACACACACACACACACACACACACACACACACACACACACACACACACACACACACACACACACACACACACTGTTAAACAAACAATACTCCAAATGCAGTATAGCAACACTTACTGTCTGTAGTCAGGTCAGGCACATCCCCCTCCTTTGTTTTGCCCCTTTTCCACAGTGTATGTTGTTAGAGGTAAATCCCCAATCCATCTGAGATGCTATTTGCCAAACAACAGATCTAGTTCCTGCTCACAGTGAATGAAAAGGGCCAACACCAACATGATATTCCTAGATATTGGAGTGTGTTTCCATGCAATTGGCTATGGGAATGTTACCACAGCTGTTCCACATGCAATCAGCTAGAGGAGGGCTGCAATTTGTGCAGAAGCCATCAGCTGATCATGAGCATCACTTAAAATACACATGCTGCTGCCAAGCAAAGCAGGTGTAGGTCTCCACATCCACCACAGAGGGAGTGGGAGAGGCAGACAGAGGCAAAGACAAGTCAGGGAGGGGTGGGAGAGTAAGACATAAGCATGTTTGTGTCACACACCTACCAGCACAGGGTATAAACCCCTGATGACTATGTGGTGCTATTACAGTTTTATGCAGTTATTGGATGCACCAGATGGGTTACCTGCTGTGGAGCCCTCAGAAAATATATGTGATGGTGACTGACATCTGCAAAAAGGATATACGGTAAGTGACATACACGTGCCTGTCCCCATGAACAGGTGCCAGCGTCAACACAGCCACACTCTCACAGGGATGCACATACATTGACATACTTGGCAGGGCCAGGATTACAACTCATTAGTAATGGGATTGGCACAAGACATCACATGCACCACATGGGTCATATGGGGGTTGTATGGGCAAAGGGTATGGGGAGGTGTCTGACATCAGACAGCATGCTTCAGTATGCCCATGGCGGTTGTTGGGAGTGTGGATGTGAACATACGCACCATACAACACACACACAAATACACAGGGTGCCAGTACTGACATGCATGGTTGCATGTCTGCACGGGTGTGTGGTGGTTGACTGTGCCAGATGGCTGTACAAGGCTAGGCAATGGGTATACCTTGGCATCAGGCCACATGACAATGGCCTGCATTGTGGCTCAGGGCTGTAGTGTCTGCATTTGCCCACACAGGTGGGTATTGTATTGCCCATCCAGTAACCTGGGTGACTATTGTGTGTGGCCAATGCTGTGCATCGCTTTCCGTGTATGTGTTCCATAGTCCATGATATGGATGGTGTCTGGGATGTGCACACCTCCCACATGCATGTACAGTGACATGTAGAACTGTACCTGAGGTGTCTGGCCCATGTTGTGAACACAGATTATCATCAGATGTGCCAGTTTTGCCCACCTCTGGCAGGAACTGGTAATGGGAAGCAGGTTTACCCTGCACCTACACTGATAGCATGCTAACGGCATTCCCAGGTGTCAGTGGCATCTGTCAATACAGGGCATGTTGTCAGGCATGGTATGTCCTTTGTGGGTTACATGTGATGGCACCACAGGTGTTGCAGGTGACCATTGGGGAACATGGGGAAGGTGCACTGCCTGCATGTACGTGCATATTGAACAGATGGACAGGGTGCCATGCCCTCTGTAGCCCACATCTATCACCCCATAGTTGCTATCAGTGGCCAGTATGCAGTGTACTACCCACATATTGGCTGTAGCCTAGGCATGTGTGTTTGTGTGTATGAGACATGGGTTGACAGTGTGCTCTGGGTAATACTGGGGTTGCTAACTGTGATTCCCTGGCCTTGATGTCACATGTATGTGTATGGCTTTGCACCACAGCCTCTCAGCTATTTCACATCTGTTATCCCTGTACGGTGGACATTGTTCATAGGTTCATAGGTAGGTACTAGACTATCGGCCCAAGGGCCTATGTAAGCCTATCCAACAAGATTCCCTGGCTTATGCCACCCAAGAAAGTTATTTTCCTGTGCCACTGTCGAGCAGCAACACAGAAGTGATCCCTGGGGTGTATTTCCTATTTCCCATCCACTCATCAAGATTTTTCTTGAAGAGTGCTAATGAAGAACTTTTCTTGACATAGATGGGTAGCCTGTTCCAGAGTATGGGAAGTCTCTGGGACAGGAATCTATCCTTCCAGCATGTTCTGTTTATTGTGGTGACTTGGTTTAGGTCCCTAGAGCATGTATCTCAGAGGGATTGGGATTTCTTTAGATGTAGCATGTCCAACAGCTCTGGGTTTGACATAGCTTTATATGTTAGGCAGAGATCACCTCGGAGTAGACGATATGCTACGGAGTAAAGTTGGAGTTTTTTAAGACGGTCAGTGTAGGGCATTTGTTTGAGGCCAGTAATCCTCTTTGTGAGGTACTTCTGTGGCCTTTCCAGCTACTGCAGATTTCTTGTGAGGTTTATTCCAAAAGGGGTGTTGTACTCTATAATGGGTCTAATGAGTGTCGAGTAGAGGGGAACAATGACCTCTTTTTTCCTGGATGAGAACCCTTTTATGATGAGGTGCACCATGTAGAAGGACTTCCTGACTACTGTGGCAATGTGACTATCAAAGGAGAGACTACTGTCCACCTAGGTCCCAAGGTCTCATCACACATTTGATGTTAAGTAGATTGCTGCCTATGTGGTAGTTCATGGGTACAGAGTTTTTACCAAAGGGGATGACACTGCACTTTTTGGCATTGAGCTTGAGGCCATGGCTCTGACACCAGGCATCTGTCTCAGCGAGGCCCTTCTGTAGGATGTCCACATCATTTGGGGACTTGACTATGGCTCCTAGTTTGCAGTCATCTGCGAACTTCATTAGCCAGAGGCCTTCTGTGTTAGCCTGTACTTCAGAGACGTATATACCAAACAGGAGAGGTCCCAGGACTGAACCCTGTGGTACTCCACTTGTCACTGGTTTGAGGTCAGATTTGGAGTTTGCAACTTTTACAGTGAGGGTTCTGTCAGTGAGCCATTTGGCAACCCATCTTGTGATGTAGGAATTTATACCTAGTTTAGTGAGTTTAGCTATATTTCCAGAATGGGGGATGGTGTTGAAAGCCTTGGCAAGTTCAAGATAGGCTGTGTGAACCACCTTACCCTCATCTATGGCTTTGGTGACTGCCTCAAAGAAGTCGATCAGATTCAGGAGGCATGATCTGCCTTTCACAAACCAAAACTGGGTGGGATCCAGAGTTTGGAGGTTACCAATGTCTTTGTTTATCCGTTCCATGATGATATGTTCCATGGCCTTGCAGAACAGGCTCATCAGGCTAATAGGCTGATAGTTCCCAGGATCAGTGTTGGCTCCCCCTTTGTGGAGTGGAATAACTGTTGCTGTGTACCATTCAGTGGACACAAAGCCCGATCCGCGGCTATTATTGAACATGGTGCTTAGGTGGGAAGCCAGTTCGTTCTGAAGTTCGTGTAAAATGCAGCCTGGGATGTTGTCCGGTCCCATGGATGCTGTGTTTTTGGCTTTAGAGAGTGCAGCTTTTACCTGCATAGTTGTGATAACAAGGACTCTGCATTCTTCCTGCATAGATATGGCACTTTAGGGGGTGTGGGGGTAAAATTAGCACTGAACCTATCTGCCAGGATGTTGGCAATATCAGATGGTTCTATAATTTTCGTGCTGCTGAGCTGTAACTCAGAGCAGATCTGGGTGTTGCCATCGCGATTCATGACATAGCTATAGAATGCTTTGTGGTTATCCTTATAATTAGTGGCAATTTTGTTTTCATAGCTAGCTTTGGAGGATCTTATAAGTGATCTCAGCTTCTTACTGAGGCTGACCAGGGAGCTCCTCCACTCATGGGATTTTACTCTCTTTTGCAACAGTTTCTTCCTTCTGTTGTACAGTTTGTTTATGGCAGGGGACCACCAGATTGGCTTCCTTTTTTTGGAGGATAGCGTCTTGGTTCTGTTTGGGATAGCACGATCCATGCACTCATGTAAGTGCTTATAGAGTGCATTTGTGTAGGATTCAGCAGTTATAACTGTATTGTCCATCTGCATGGGTGTCATGAAGTTCACCACTTCTGTCTTAAGAAGCATAAAGTTGGCTTTGGAGAATTTTTTTACTGTGGTTTCCTTAATGGGGGGGGGGGGGGTGGGGGCGGGATGTGGATATCAAGAGTGATTAGCTTATGGTCGGATTGGACCAATGAAGAGTTGACTTCAGGTGTTGAACACAGGTCACTCATGTTGGTAATGAATAGGTCTAGGATAATGTTGCCCCTGGTGGGGGTGTGGATAAGTTGATCCAGGGCATTGGAGTTTATGAATTCCAGAAAGCGTTGAGCTAAGGATTGATACACGAGTAGTTTTCCCAGTTAATGGTGGGGTAGTTGAAGTCACCCATTATTAAGGTGTTTGGTTGAACCCTAATATTTTCCAGTACATCAAAAAAAGAGGAGTGAGAATCCTGGGGCATGGTGGGGGATCTGTAGCAAGCTACAATTTGGATTGCAGTTTTGCCCAGAGTTAGTTGCACTTGGATAACCTTGGATGCATTATGGTGAGCAACTAACCTGGAGGTGTAGATATCCTTAATGAATATGGACACACCTCCACCTTTGGTGTTTCGGTCCAGGTTACATGGCCGAAAAGTGTGGTATGAGTTATAGCCTGGTAGTGCAGGGGTGCTCTCTGGAGCCTTGAACCAGGTCTCAGTCACTGCACAGATATTGATGTTCTCCATTTTAAGGAGTGCCTCGAGTGTGTGCATTTTGAGATTTAGACTTCTAGCATTGAGTAGCTTTACCCTCAGTTTTTGCTTGCCTATTCCTGTTATGGTGGTGAATTTGTCATTTGAACTTTGTCTAAAAAGGCACTATAGGGGCGGCAAGAGCCTTAGCCAGTATCCAGAATCCCAGGTGTGATACACAGTAGGGCCACCATATAAGAAATATGCAAAACCCGATCCCCATTGGCCACATACTCACAACCACCTCCATACAGGATACGATTTACAAACACACACGCACACACCTGTCATGTCTGGGAGTAGAAGCCCTACCTAACTAGTTTATTACACTACACAGTTATAGTACGCACCACAGAGATTACTGAAGTACTCTTTTCCCAAAGGTGTATATCACATTGGATGACATCAGCAGGATTGCCAAAGTAGGCTATTTGAATTGTAGTGACTGTGACTAGCCTAAAATGCATTGCTCCCTACACAGACAGTGACATACACACAAAACATCCACAACCGACATGGGTGGGTATAGAGCCCCTAACAGAGGTTTATATCACACTACAACATGGAGCTGTTATGGGACACACCACAGGGACTACTGGAGAGCTCAATCCTCAAAGGTCTATACACAATGAATGACATCAGCAGGATTGCCAAAGTAGGCCATTTGAAATGTACTGCGTGTGACTAGCCTAAAATGCATTGCTTCCTACACAGACAGTGACACACACACAAAACATCCACAGCCGATATGGGTGGGTATAGAACCCCTAACAGAGGTCTATAGCACACAACAGCATGGAGCAGTTATAGGATGCACCACAGGGATGACTGGAGAACTCCTTCCCCAAAGGGAATGAATGACATCAACAGGATTGCCAAAGTTGGCCATTTGAAATGTACTGAGTGTGACTAGCCTAATATGCATTGCTCCATAAACAGACATTGAAACACGCACAAAACATCCAGAACTGCCATGAGTGGGGATAGAACCCTACCACAGTTCTAAATCACACTACGCAGTTATGGCACACACTATGGAGATTACTGGGCTACAACCTTCCAAGAAGTGTATTTCTAGGTGGGTGGCATCAGCAGCCTTGGCAAAGGTGAGTATATGAATTGTAAGGAGTGTGAGTACCCTAAAAAGAATTGCTCTCTACACAGACAGGGTCAGACACACACACACCCATGTCTGGGATTAGAACACCTACGTAACTACTTTAGCACACTACAGCAGTATGCAGGTACAGGATGTGTTATGGAGATTATTGAACTGCACCCTTCCCAGAGGTGTATTTCTAGGTGGGTGACATCAGCAGCCTTGCCAAAGTTGAGTATATGAATTGTAAGGAGTGTGAGTACCCTAAAAAGCATTGCTTTCTACACAGACAGGCACACACACACACACACACACACACACACACACACACACACACACACACACACACACACACAATGTTGGGGATTAGAACACCTACCTAACTACTTTAGTGCACTACAGCAGTACACAGTTACAGGACACGCTATGGGGATTACTAGGCTACAGTCTTCCCAAAGGTGTATTTCTAGGTGGTTGACATCAGCAGCTTTGCCAAAGTTGAGTATTTGATTGCAAGGAGAGTGAGTACCCTGAAAAGCATTGCTCTCTACACAGACAGGGTCAGACAGGCACAAACGTGCCATGTCTGGGATAAGAACACCTATCTAACTACTTTATCACACTACAGCAGTATGCATCAGTAGGACATGCTACGGAGATTACTGGACTACAACCTTCCCAGAGGTGTATTTCTAGGTGAGTGACATCAGCAGCATTGCCACAATTAAGTATATGAATTGTAGGGAGTGTGAGTACCCTAAAAAGCACTGCTCTCTACACAGAGACAGACACACACTCACACAGTTGCCAAGTCTGGGGTTAGAACTCCTACTTAACTAGTTTATCACACTACAGCAGTGCACAGTTATGGGAGGCACCACAGAGATTATTAGGCTGCAACACTCCCAAAGGTGTATTTCACATTGGATGACCTCAGCAGGCTTGTCATAGTAGGGCTATGAGGAGGGCAGTGTGAGTGCATGGGCCATAACCCATTCATCTCGGGGCTGACATGCCACATGCGGGCACACATGGGGTCATATTTTACTGGTATGAGTATACAGCTGCTAGATGACTACTTCCTTGTACACTTATGTTGCACAGCTGGCACGTGCACCACATAGTCTGTAATGCTGGCAGATACTCGTGGCTAGTATCTGCAGTGCGTGACATCTGCACCTCATGTGTTTGGGGCCCTTTGGCTGTGGTGCTGGGTGGGACAGGCCTGGATGGCTCCTTGTCACAGTCACCCTCTTCCACACATCTATGTACGTCTATCTTTGGTTTATTATAGTGTGTTGTTCTGACATATATGTCTGTATTCCTATCCACTGTGTGTGCGAAGCATGAGTGGTGCATACTGACGAGTGTCTGCACAAACAACTGCAACTGCCAGATATGACTGGTCCAATGGTGTTTGTAGACATGGCCTTCATGTGTTTAAGTGTGTGAGCATACCCAGTATGGCCATCTGTATTGAATGTGTGGATCGTGTCCAGATAGTTTGTGCTGCAGTGCTGACCTTTGTGTTGTACACCAACAGGTAGCATGCTGCCTCTATAGGGTATCCATCGATCATTTGGCTTTGACTGTTACTACATTTCTGCGTAGCAGGGGGGGCACACCTGACTGTTCCTACATTTCTGCACAGGAGTGGGGGGGCACACCTGACTGTTATTACATTACTATGTAGGATGGGGGGCACACCTGACAATTACTACATTTCTACACAGGATTGGGGGGCACACCAGACTGTTATTACATTACTATGTAGGATGGGGGGGCACTTGACCATTTCTACATTTCTACACAGGATTGGGGCTGCACACCTGACTGTTATTACATTGCTATGTAGGATGGGGGGGCACACCTGTCTATTTCTATATTTCTACACAGGGTTGGGGGGGCACACCTGACTGTTATTACATTACTGTGTAGGATGTGGGGGCACACGTGACACTTGTACACATTTGCCCTGACTGTACTGGTATGTCAGGTACTCCATTTCATTCTGTATTGCTAACTATCATGCTGACTAGTGGCATACCAGTGTACTACAGATTGTGGCTTTGGTTGCCCTACATATTATTGTCTGACTTCCTACCCTTCAGAACTAACATCTCACTGCCTGCCCTGCTGTGGCCTGCCTGTGTAGGCCTGCAGGGGAGGTTAACCACAGCCATCATTCAGGGGCCATGGCACAGGCTCTTTTTGGGTTTGTCTTCACCTCTCCTGCTGGCTGAGACTGTTGTTGGGTATGTGAACTGTCCTGACTGGCATGTGTGGGTCATATGGACACACATGTCGCTCAGCACATTTCCTGCAGTGGGTTTTGTCACCCTGTGTAGTACTGGCTAATATGGTGACTCCAGTATGTGTTACAGATGTCATGGTGCCCCTATGGGTGTCTACTGTCTGCTGCCGTAACATTCAGCCACCCAATTCCCTTGGATGCTCACATTCATACCATAGCTACAGGTAATGACACATTCTACTCCATTTGGCAATTGGTAGGTTGATTGACTTACCTTGAGGGTGTGCCAGACTTGCAAATGGTGCTGGAGGGTTGCCTATGTTGGATGCACATAGTACACTCCCTATACATGATTGAGCATGGGTAGTGTCATGTTTGGCATCCCTTTTACTGTATGTGCGAGTTAGAGAGTGGTGTCATTCCCTGGGTCCCTATTGTGTCAGTGCATGTGCTATGCGTTGCCTCTTTGCCAAGGTCAGGGCATACTGGACATGCTTCCTTCTGCCTACTGTGGCAGGCTTAGGTTGTTCCTCCTCTGAGTCACTCTGTGCCTGTGCATGTCTTGGCATTGGGGGTGGGTTGTGTAGCCCTGCCCCATGCTGTTCCTGCTGCAGCTGTTTCTGCAAGATCATACTGTGTAGCATAGCACATACCATAACAATTTGGGTGCATGTAGCTGGTGAATACTGCAAGGCTCCAACAGATGTGTCCAGACACCTAAACTGTGACCTGAGCATCCCAAACACACACTCTATTATATGTCTGACCTGTGTGTGTGCCTCATTATGGGGTTGATGCTCAGGTGTGTGTGCTTTTCTGATGGGTGTCATCAGCCATGGCTCCAGTGTGTTCCCAGCATCCCCCACTTGGTGACCATAGGGGATGTCCCCATTGGCAAATCTCTGGTACAGCTGCATCAGATGCCATATGTGGGAATCGTCTTAGCTTCCAGGGCAGCCAGCACACACATTCATTATAATGCCCTGGGCATCACATACGACCTGGCAGTTGATGGAGGGGATGCACCTGCAGTTGATGTAGGCCATACCCTGCTCACCTGGCAGTGCTTTGATGCATATGTGCGTGCAGTCTATAGCACCCAGTACCCCAGGGTATTCTGCTATTTGGTGGAAGAGACTCATATTGCTGGTCAGCACCTCACAGGTGTTGAGTAAATATCTGTGCTCACTGGCATGTGCTGACATGGCATCCAGGAACTGGTGGAATACTCTGG
Organism: Protopterus annectens; assembly: GCF_019279795.1. Lineage (NCBI taxonomy): Eukaryota > Metazoa > Chordata > Ceratodontiformes > Protopteridae > Protopterus > Protopterus annectens. The sequence continues at coordinate 1,508,280,737 of NC_056741.1, forward strand.
GTGCTGATGCTTGTGAGATCCCCATGATATCCCCAGTTGTGCTTTGGGAGGTACCTGTGGCTAATATACCTAGGCCTATACATACCTTGGTATCCACTGTGATGGGTTCCCCTCTGTCAGTTTGCTGTGTGAGGTGTGGCGGGGACAGCTCAACAATTTGCTGCAGGAGGTCTCTGTCCACCCTATCGCACTCCACTATCTCCAGCTCAT